>NC_048315.1:9975031-10186603 GCF_013100865.1 Trachemys scripta elegans | reverse complement strand
AGGGGAGAGATTTGTTCTGCTCTTTTAAAAAAAAAAAAAAAAAAAAAAAAAAAGCAAAATGCAAGAACAATAGAAGCTAATCGGGGATTTAATTTTGTATAAAGAACTTTCAGCCTATGTGTTTTGTTTTGTTTTTTAACCTGTTCATTCCATTTCTTCTTGGCAGGACATTAGCTGGCGTACAAAATTCTGCTATGATGATTGGCTCTAACTTCCTAAAATTTCTTAAGAGAAATGATTCTTCTGTTATGTATATGGGTGTGGGATTGACTGTTAACAAATGTGTCTGTGACATGGTGTCTGTCTTCACCCTACACTTGAGACGTTCACAGCAGAGACTGGACTTATTTTTTACCTCCATAAATTTGGAGTTGGCCTATGTATAGATGGACTATCTTAGAGTTCACAAGAGTAAATTACAATTAAACTAGGTACAAACATTTAAAATTACTTAAGCTATAGCAAAACTGAAGGAAATGCTTTGACTAGGAGCATAAAACTTGCCATTGCAGAGTCAAATCTTCTGGTTCTTCAGGCTGAGTATCTTTCTTGGAATGTGACTTTGTAATGGTCTTCCTTGAAAAGTTTTTTCCCAATTTAGCTTTCATTAGAGGATATGTCTCCAAAGGAAAATAACTGTCCGGTAACACTACAGAAGCAAATATAATTAAGAGCCTACTAGACACTTTACTGGGTCATATGTGTGCCCACACATTAGTGGTGCTTATCTTGAACTGATATATGGGATAGGAAGAGAGCAAGGAGGGTGGTTGGGTTTTGTGGTTTAGTTTGGTCCTTTGAATACTCATGTCTGGCAGCTTTGATTTGTATTGTAGCCTATGAGGGTTTTTAGTGCCCTTGTTACAAGGTGAAAATCTATATAACCTACAACTCCTGCAAAGTTACTGGGGATTCCTTAAGTTAGTTTGAAATAGAGGCATTTTGTGGGGCCAGAAAACTCATTTGGCAACTCTATCTACCTAGTTCACTCCCCACGGTCTCTTTCTATGCCAGTCTGTTTAATATGGATGGCTCTGCATAAGCCTAGGCATGCCATAGTAACTAGCCTTGTTTTGTAATTCAATGCATCTTATTTGTTTATAAATTGGCAGAGCTGAAATGCTGTAACATGGTCCCATACTGCATCGGTACAGAGCCTGCTATCACCACTCTATTTATAACTCACTGCTGGGTTCTAACAGTCCGGCTCGGATCAACTCTCTCTTAGAGACTTGGAAGAACTTTGATTTTTTTCTCCCGTCTCTGGGGCAGCGGGGAGAGGAGGAAGTCTTCAGCTTTGGGGAACTTATATTTTACTTTGTGGCTATCCTGGCATTCTGCAACTTGATATTTTGAAGACCGAGGCAAAGATGTTTGGACGATGAAGGTCACTGGAAGGAACTTTGGGAGAACTCCCACTATGGTGAATCCAAGGTTTAAATCTGCATAAGATATTAGAAGGGAAGAAACATGAGTGTTTAAGAGAATACTTCCTTTGTTCCCTGACGTATGTCTCTTTGCATGCTAGCAGTCTAAATTATTAGTCTTGTTCTTTTTGTCTCATGGGGTTCAAATAAGAATTTTCTTAGAAAATCTGATCAGCTAGCTACGTGACGGCATTAACAAGTCCAAACTGTAGACCATGTGAGACCTGTCTTTGTTGTGTACTTTAATATATGTGTACAAACAAGAGATTGCAAACAAAACGTACTTCTCCCATTTGGTCTTTTGTCTGTGTAACCTGTAATCATGGGAAACAGTATCTTTGCAAATTGCTGCAGACACGTCACTGATCTCATCTTCCAGACACACAGCTTTAATTCGGCTGAGAGGGCCCCTCTCTTACCCAAATCTCCCGCTAGTTGCACTGCGTTTCCTGATGTCTCCCTCCCTGTTCAAATGAAGTTAGATGTCTCGGAAGCTTGCAAGTGTGTGCCACTGTATCCGGACATTATACTCAGCAATGCATCGAGTGAAAGTCTGCAAAAATGGCCAGAACACGTTCAAGGCTTACCCAGGGAGAAGGGCAGTGAAGAAACGATGAAGGCCTGCGAAAACAGCTGCTCGAAACTCAGCATTGCTGTTGCTGGCTTAATAAAGCAGGCAGAGGCAACTTCTGCTCTGGCTGTCCTTCCTGGTGACCTTGAGAAAGGATCAGCTACACAGTTAAATCATTCTCAGTCACTTGAGGCCTGCCAGAATTGCAGGACACTTGAGGCCAATGGCCTAGACTCTGAATCGTTCAACCAGGAAGAGCCTGTGGTACCAGCAGACACAAGAGCTGCAGCCCATAGAATGCCTATTGTTGATTGGCAGCAAAACGGAGACCTCTCTAAGAGGGGAAAAGCCTCCAATTTGGAACCATCGTTAGCAGATCCAGGCGTCCAGTTAAAACACACAACTAATGCTTCTAACTTGGGGAGCTGTGAAACGGCTGAAACGCCTGACTCTAACCACTCTGTAAAGGCAGAGAAAAGCCAGACTATCCAAGACATGGTCTTGTCTGTCATTACGGATGAGAATACACATATGATCCAGGATAAAAGCACTTGTTACTTACTGACCAATCCTGCAATTGGCCTAGATGGCGAGTTAAACCTTGATCCTGATCGCGAAGTGAGCATACTGCCATCAAAGCAGAAGAAAAGGAGGAGAAAAAGGAAGCTTTGTTTTTTAGGTGCTTGGGGAGTGAGTTTTTATTCTTACGTGTGTGTGTGTGTGTGTGTGTTTATATATAATGTCTTTATGGGGGGGAGGGATATCCTGGGAAGAATCACATTTCCATACAGACTCTGGATTCACTCCCTTAACTATCTCCAAACTTTTCCTTTTCAGCTGAAATATCCCATGTTTGCTCTGTCTCAAGGAGACTTTTTTTTAATGTTATTTTTTGTTGATCTTTGCACAAAAGCTTGTTCCATTTTTTTGAAAGCCAACTTTCTTTGTGCACAGAACTCAATCACTGCAATCTAAACCTCTGACTTCACAAGTGACTAGAGCTCGGTAAGGAATAGTTGCTGTATGAAATTGCAAGGTCGTGATCTTTTTAAAGAGATGTTCTGTGTGCAGTGGGTCTGTTTCCAAAGTGCAGCACTATGGTAACATGCAAAAATTGCAGGTTTGTGCAAAACTATACTTAAGTACAGGGTATTTTAGGGCGGCGGATTTTTAACACCTAAGTGTGCATTTGCACTGTGCAACCAACTAGGACTTATTTTTGCATCCTGCTCCTTCTTTAAAAGAGCTCTTTAAAAGAGTAAGCTATTGCAGTGTTCGCTTTATGCATTTATACACCGATCAGGAACTGCACAAGAAACAGTAACATCTACATATAGAACCGGGTGGTCCCATTTATTTTATATATGGAGACACAATGTGTACTTATGTGCAGTATGGATGAGCTCCTATGAAAATTTGGTTGCGCGTGCGTAAATGTAACATGAAGGTTACCAGCTAACTTCTAATTTATCTTCCTTTGCAGAGAGGTAGCGTGATCTGATGGCTAAAGCCTAGTTAGGGTAAGAGAATGGAACCCTAACCTTGGGCCAATGTCGCTCTCCGGGCGAAGTTCCGCGGTTAAGGAGGGGAAGAGAATACATGCTTCTGTGGCCATTCCCCCCCTTTATTTTTATTTTTCACAGTCTAGAATGTTTAAAGTGGTATGGGGGAGGAGGGAGGATGGTGCCCTTGTGAAAGGTGCCTGCTGAATACCGTCTTCCATGTGATTCTGCAAACTATCACGTGGCTGTCCCCTGTGCATACATGGTGTCACAAGGCGTGTGCTTATACCAGGGTGTGTGCAAACTTCTGCATGAAGAATTAAGGTATTTAGTCTGCTATTCCTTTTATTTGTAGGCAAATCCAGCCCCAGTTTATGCATCTCCGGATATGATTGTGCTGTTCAAAGGCCAGAGCTGGAGGACAAGGGGCTCTTTACATTATTGCACTGACGGCAGGCCCAGGGAAGGGAGGGATCAGAAGTACAGCTCTGTAAGTCTTTTGGCTTCCTTGTCTCATGGTGGAGCCAAGTCCGAGATGGGCAGGGCTATCTGAGCCATTGTGGATGAAACAGCCTCTAAGCAGCTCTGCACTTGCTCTAGACTGGGGCAGCCTTCAGTGCAATAATGTAAAGAGCATTTATACTCAGAACGAACCTCTTCCTCCATCTTTCCCATGCTTAAAGTGGGAGCTGGGCAAAGGATAAGCCCCTAGGTTAGGGCAACATGGCTAAAGTCACTGCTGGTACTGTTGGATAGCTGCGCGGTTTAGATATCTTTTATGTGAAATAGGTGAGTGAGGTCAGTGAAGGCCAAGCAAGATAGCTTAGTGGAGGGTTCTGGTGTGATGGGGGGGGGAGGGATAGCTCAGTGGTTTGAGCATTGGCCTGCTAAACCCAGGCTTGTAAGTTCAATCCTTGAGGGGGCCATTTAGAGATCTGGGGCAAAAATCTGTCTGGGGATTGGACCTGCTTTGAGCAGGGGATTGGACTAGATGACCTCCTGAGTTCCCTTCCAACCCTGGTATTCTATGATTCTATGATGTCATAAAACACATAGGAGCCAAGCTACTTGGAACTCCATGTGGGATCTGATTTGCGTTTATTGGTCCTCAGGTTGGTACTCTCCACAGGAGCACTATCCGTAGCAATAAACCGGAGTGATATGTTGCCGTAGCACTCGTGTGTGCACTATTACAATGCCAATCTTTAAAAATTATGTTTATTTAAAACTCAGGCCAGTTGTGATCAGCTTGTGGCAGAATTCTACCGGAAAGGTGCTAAGGAGTTTAGTAGACATGCTGGCTTTTGTTCTGAGTCGAAATGCTTTGGAGAACAGGTTTGTTATGTTCCCCCGTCCCCCCCCCCCCCCCATTTTGCTTTTTTCTGAAAACTGACACTAGCGTGGCTTAAATCTAAATATTAGTCACTTAAACCTGGGATCAAAGTGATAATCCCATCAGGCTTCTGTTTCCACCCAGATTATTGGACGCAGAGTATAAAAGTCCTGGGGTCAAAGATTCTGCTCTTCTCTGCCCTTGTGTATGTGCAGTAGCTGCATTTGCTGCTCTGTTACTGCTGTTTCGTACTTGCAGCAGTGTAACACCATGGAATTTTGGTCCTGAATGCTGTCTTGGGTTCAGCTAGTAAGATGGTGGGAATGCTTTTAGCGTGCTGGGGTTCTTATTTGTTTTCATCTTTATGCCAAATGTGCATTTTCATTCTGCAGACATGCTTAAAAGCAAGACAAGTGTTTGGAGTTTGGAAGCGTATTTCAGACTGTGAAGACATGTTTCTACCCTCAGAATGAACCTGGAATCACAGTGGTGACAGGTTCATGCTTAAGATGAGTAAGGACAAAGTAGGTTTTTAATTCCTTCATCTTTAATAGTCACCTGCATTTAGCAACACTAGCAGCAAAGGGGATTTTAAAAACCAAAAACCTCACTTTATTTTGACAGTGTCGTTTATTTTTTAAGTTTAGAATGTAACTTCTTAGCAGGTTTGCTTGGGACCGCATTTATAGTGCTATGTCTTAGGCCTGAGGATGAAATCTGTAGCAAAGTGTTTCTGTTAAAAGGCATCGTTGTTGTCTCTTGAAGTAAAAGAATGACAATGACCATAGCTCAGTGGTTTTTAACCTTTTTTCATTTGTGGATCTCTAAAAAAAATCTCCAATGGAGATGCAGACCCTTTTGGCAATCCTAGACATAGTCTGTGGATCCCCAGGGGTGTCTGGATCATAGATTGAAAACCACTGACGTAGCTATTTGGTACTTCCCTGGCTTGTTTGAACATTATGGATCTAAATTTCTGATGTTCCACTACCTCTCTTGCTTACAGGAAGTAGTACTCAAATTCAGATATTAAAATTACACCTTGGCAGGGACCTTGATCTAATTGTTTTTGTGAGGTGCCTACCTCATGTGTGGGTTCAGTACAAATAGAGATAATCACAGTACGGTGTCTTGTCTCAATAGTTTTTTGGTCTGTCCATGTGAGTAGATAGAAACTAATTCTTCTACTTAAACTGTTACACCAGGTGTGACATGTAATTTGATCAAGTACTACAGGTTTCTCTATTCCCTCTGAAGAGTTGGTTTTCACCATAATATTTTGGTTTGCTTGTTTTTTCAACATAGTGGTCAGCAGAACCTGAACACAGGTGAGGATTGTGATATGAACCAATGGCTCAGAATATTTAGTTACAGCTGAAGTGTCTGCCCAAAGAAAACATGGTTCAGTCACTTTAGAAGAGCCTGTGAGTGCAGGCTCAGACCCCGAGGATTCTTACTGTAAGTGCGTATTGTCACTTTAAATAATAGAAGAACCTGGAGGTTCAAACGAACAGTTGTGACCACAAAGCAGTGTTAGAGGTTTAACTTAGAAATAGAAGGAATGTCCATGTTGCTGTTTATAGTGATAAGATCAGGGTCGTTGAGCAGAAAGGAGGGGCTGCTGGGCTAAGGTTTCTGAAAAGAACACAACTAATTCTCAGACATGATTCAGTAAATTACCATACTGTATTTTTAAAATATTTTGTGTGGCACTTTTTTGTAGAGTAGGGCCTCAGTCCTACAAACACATTGGTTTGTAAATTAAAACGTAAAAAACACAGGAGAGATGCCCAGAGATGTTGTGATTTGAAGAAATGAGTAACTTTACTCATGTGAGTATATCCATTGATGGAATAGCACAACACACTGGTTCTAGGTTCGGACTGAGAATTATAAAATAAAACTGCATTGCCTCTAAGAAAAAAGCCTAGCTTTAGAAAAAAAAAATTTGCCTTTGTTACTATCAATCTTCCATTTTATTGAAGTTGAGCTTGTAAAATTTATTTTCCTTTCCCTCTTTGTGCTGTTTGATTACCTCAGGCATTTCTCTGTGGAAAACGCTGGCACAACTGGCTTTGTTTCTGTTTGTCGTCTCCCTTTCCATCTGGTTCTACAGAGCAGCAGTGAAAGTTGGTGGGTAGGCGAAACTTCCATGCAAAGCTCTGCTAGGCTTTGTGAGTCACTGCAGAGTATGCGATGCTTGCCCTGAGGAGACTCCCCTGCACCGCACCAAATTGCGGTTGCAATGAAAGAGACAGCTTGTATGGAAAGGGCAATGTCCTGAAAACCCTCCCTTGATTTGTAAAACCATCTTCCTTTTCCGAAAGGTGACCTAAACTACTGGGTTAATCTGCTAGACCGGCCCTCTCTTTTGGTGCAGGATTAATTTCTTGCACCTCAACCTGAGACCGTGCTGGCTAGAGCTGGATCGTGTGGTGCAAGTAGGCATTAAACTGCCTCCTCTTTGCTGCCCTTCCCCGCCTCATAGCTTTACCAATTCATATCCTTTCCTGATGGCCAGTGGAGGCTATATTGCATGATGGCAGCTTCTTGATGTGGCGAGGTCTGCTAGGAAGCAGTCCACCAAAATGCTGCTCATTCCATTAGTTGGTAACTTTTATAGCCCAGGAAAGTCACAAACGGAAGCATCGCCCCGAATTTATGTAGGAAAGCTCATATGCAGCCTCTCCTTTGACTCTGTTTGGTGGCAGGGTTCGCTTGGGTAGATGGAGTTGTTAGCACTTTTCCATGACCAGTCGGTGTTGCTCCGTTCATGCTTGGAGCCAGGGTAGTCCTGGCTTGCAGCATTTGTTAGCCCATGATGCCTCAGCAAAAAAAACAAAACACTAGTAGGAAAAGGAGAGGCATGCCTGTCTCTAGAACTGCCCACCTCTGAGCAAGTCAGTTAATTTCCACTTGCTTTTTAGGAAACTTCACTTACTCGCTGGGAACTTAGAAGTCTTTCCATCTGATGTGTTTCCTGCCTTTGTAGCCATAGAAAAAGGTAGTAATCTTGGAGAATGTCAATTGGCCGTGTTCCTCTCCATGGGCTCTGTTGCCGGAGTGGCTGTTGTGTCCAAACTGGGTATCTCTTGTGGGTCTGTCTGGGTGGGATACCTCCTCGCGCACAACTCCTCGGAGATAGATACACGTGTGCAGAGCAGCAAATGTTGGGTTGATTGTAGCATCCGTGGGATCCTGGTGTGAGGGGATGGAGTGAGACCTGCTGTACTGAGCCCAGGTAGTTTGCCAGGGCTGCAAGCAAGAGCTTCAGGGTGGCTGTTGGGTGGAAGAGCATAAAGACTGGCCTATGTGTGTCTGGTGACACCAAGTGAAAGTTCCCCTAAGTCTAAAATAGCCTGTTGTACATGGGGCCCACTGTAGCCAGCTTGGGGCTAAACCCTGCCTCCCCACCTACACGTCCGTTAGAGTACAACAAGGGAGCCCTTCCCCCTCCGATGGCACCCACGTAGGAGCCAGCCTTGTCCTAGGCTCCAGAAGTCAGGTTATGGGGGAGGGGAGGGATAGTGCTGTCATCGACACTAGTAACCCCAGAGTACCATTTCAGGGGCATCCTGTGGCCTCATCCCCCTGTGCACCAGGTTATCTGAAGAGAGTTCTGCTCTATAGGTGTAACTAGGGGTGCCTCTCCCCGGGGCTCTGTCTTTCAAAGACCCGGCTTCTCAGGGTACTGTTACTCGGGCAGTGTGTCTGTTCCTCTTTCCCAGCATGGCTTGGGTGTGTCAGAATCCGAGTGGAGCCTGTAGTCAGCTCTGCTCGTGGGTTTCTGACAAAGCACAGCGTGTGGGGGAGACATGTAGAGGGACACTAAACATTAGCATCTGGGCAGCCACTGCTGGTGGCACCAGAGGCTGTTAAAACAGCTCTGCTGTTTACCCCGTCCCATTCGATAGGGGGAAATTGTTTCCTGCCTCATTTCTTGCACATGTTTGTAATTTGGCCTTGACAGTCATCTGCCGGTCGGAGGCCAATACATTAGGAGTGATCTTAATCTAGAGCCATAATACCAGAGTAATAATCACATGGGAGAGAACGCTTAGTGCTTTGCTGGCGTTAATTATTTAACTCGTGTGGCACCTTCAAGAGGCAGGCAAGTAAATATGTGTCTCCCCATTTTCCAGATGGTAAAAGTGAGAGCCTGAGTGGTTACCTGACCATCTTGGGGCTGCAGAGGAGCTGTTGCGTTGGGGCTAGCATGGCTGATGCTCACTGATGTGTATTGGAGCGTCACAATGCTTGTCTTCACCCAAATCAGCTACAAAAATGGAGTGGCACGTTAAAGGAGTTTAGGCAAATGTTACGGAATACCCAGAAATGCAGCTGGGAATGAGACAGCAACTCCCTAAAAGCAGTAGAAATGTAAAAAAACCTATTGAGTAAGAGGATGACCATTTCATTTCACGGCAGTTTTTGAGGTTGTGACATTTGTTTTAGTTCTGTATTGGAACAAATAAAAAACCTTTTGAACTCCCCCCCCCCCCCCCCCCTTCAAGAAAGTATCTTTTTCGATGTGGAAAGGGGCTGTCTCCTGGTAAGGAGGGCACCAGAACAGAAGCGTTTCATCCCAGATCACTCTGAATCAGGCAGAGCGGGGACTTGTATCTGGGTCTCCCACATCCCCGGTCATTGTTCTTAACCACCAGGCTGCAAGGTGACAGTGTCTCTCCTTAAACCATCCTGATGAAAACTTCACTGAGACTGATGTGCTGCTTGCGAAAGTTTTCAGCTTTGAGGAAACAGCATATTTTAACTAAATAAAATTGTGTGTAGCTCTTTTATTAGATCATCCAGGCCAGCCCCTTCCTTCATGACCAGTACAGTAGTAATCTCCCTACAGCACATTCCCCAGTGTTCTGCCCAGTGTCATTTAAATTGAGGTAGGGATTTCATATGACTCTCTAGGACACGATTCCACAGCGTTATGGATTTTGAACAGATCACTGCCAATGGCTTCTGTATGTGCAGATTGTCATTGAGTAAGAAAATCTGGCTATGTCCAGGCAGTAGGACTAGGGCGGGCATGGAGGAACCGCAAAACAACAAGTCATTTCATTTTGCATGTGTCAGCTGACGTGTTCTTCAAGCAAAGTCTCTCCCCGTGTACTGCAAGACATCTGCAAAGTATTTTTAAAATGTAAAGAGTTGCGTGATGCACACAGGGGCGTGGGAGCGGTTTGTGTTTCTGTGAAGTAGCTTGGGTCCCACATGACATGCAGGTTAGCAATGCAACTTTTTAGCTGAACAGGAGAACAAGGGAAGGTATTTAAGAACCCACGTAACTTGTTGGTGCACCAGTTACAGCTGCCCTCAGGCTGCAAAGCACCACACACCCATCTCTTTTCATTAAGAAGGTTCTTAAAATTGAACTGAATTTTTCTAGGTTGAGCCACTCTCCGTTTCTCTTCTCTCCTCCTCCCCCCACCCCACCTCTGCCCTGCTGATTCTTCTGTCTTTGGGAGATGTGTACCCCTTGGGCCAGGGAAAGGGTGTCACGTATGCAAGCGGTAAGGTCTGGCACACCTGTGTTTATTAAACACCAATTGTATGGGGGGGAAATCTAATGACTTTAGCTTTTTTTAAACCACAGATTGTTGAAATGGAGGTCACCAGCTTATGGTAGGCTGGTATGTTAAGCAACCCGGAGCGACTGTCTTTGTTGTTTGGGCCCTTGCTAAATCTCTCTCTCTCTCCCCTCTCCCGCGTTGTGACTAGAACACCCGTCTGGCATGGCTTTAATGAATGGTGACGGCTCTTATGAGCACCTCAAGGAGGAGAGCCGGCAGAACAGCCACGAGGAGGTTGACCCAGGGGATGATGCGAACGACCAGGAAGTTATCGTCATACAGGACACCGGCTTCACCGTCAAGATTTACGCTCCGGGAATAGAACCTTTTTCCCTGCAGGTGAGCATCGGTTGAGAACAAGGCAGTTATGAGGGAAAGACCCGGACTGGATAAGGTGCTTGTGCCCAGATTGGCTGACCCTTGCTGGCTTGCGTGTTAATCATTTATGCCGGCATATAGCATGACACTTGCAAAGCTGATCTTCAAAGCAGTTACAAACGCTAACTAATTAATCCCCTCAACGCATCTGTGTGAGGGAGGAAGGCAGGTCCGGCATTATCCCGAGAGATGTTAAATCACTTGCCCCAGGTGTCGGGGGAAGGCGGGAAAGCAGTGTCAGGGCTGGGATTAGAACTCTGTTTCCGTGAGATCTCCCTGTACTGGCATACATTGCATGGCAAAAGCTAACCAGAAGCCTTTGAGGTTGGTGTATGCACATCTGACTGTCTCTCCCAAGGAATGAAGGGGAAAGAACAGGTGACTGGCTGTGTTTTGGCAGAGCTGCACTTGCAGGAAGTCTGTTTAATTTAATAATGACGCTTAGCCAGCATCTCGTGGTCACAAAGATACCTTTCCTCCCTGGCTGGCTGTTTTCCCTCTCCCTTTTCAAATCTTGCCTGAGGACAATGACACAGGGCTGCAGAGGAGAAGGCTCTTGAGGCAATGCGAAGGGAAAGAAAGGAAGCTGGACGAGCAAAGGGAGATGTAGTCTTGGAGGCGACTGGGGCAAACCTGTGGAGGCTCCGTTGACAACAAGAAAGGCGTGGTGCACTGGATCCTGAAACAAACGGGGAGCCAGTGGAGTTTGGGAGACTTGACCGCATGTCTCAGAGCGCCTCTAGGAGTGTGCTTTTCCCCTCTAGTACCTAGTTGTTAGCCTTCCTACTACCACACCTTCCAACCCTGTCGGCGTGGGCAGTGGCTTTGCTTTGTATGATGGGGCAGCTTCGAGAGTTCTTCTCCCTCTCCGTTCACCCCCCAGCAGGCTTGTTCTCTCCCCTCCGTTCTTGTGCAGCGGCGTTGTGTTTCTGGCTGCGCACGGCAGGATCCAAGGATAAAAATCATTCTGGATCCAAGGTCCTGAGCTTGGAGAGGCAACGTGAGCTCATGGGAGGCAAAGTCAGGTGGAGCATGTCGGGTCGAACAGCCGGCCCTTCTAGCTGCTCAGAGAAGAGCTGCTTTGCCTGGCTGGATGAGAAAGGGAGTGATCGGCTCACCTGCCTTCCTCCGGGGCTTTGAGAACTGCTATGAAATGGGGCTGGTTCCTCAGCCTTGCTGCAGCAAAGTGCTGTGGAAAGTGGGTCAGTCCCTAGTGGCGGGGGTGGTCTCTGTAAAGGAGGTGCCTTCCCCGCCCAGAGAGGGATGATAATCCATAGTCTCTTTGGGTCCCTAGGATCCAGGTAGATGCTTCGGGGACGGTGCTAAGCCGTGTGCAAAACTGTGCTGCGGCCGAGAGTTAAGATGAGTTCCTGCTTGTGGCAGAGTTGTTACAGAAGCTCCCTTTGGTCACGAGAGTTGGGATGAATATACTAGCATGTGACGTCCCCGCAGATAAGGATGGGCTTTGATGGGCTCGGCTGCCGTTACACTTTGGAACTGAAAACAGCCTAGGGGAAGCTTTTTTCCCCCCGCCCCCATCTGAGTCTCTAAATGAAGGGGGAGCTGTAACTACCTGTGACCGGCAGAAAATACAGTTAAATGATCTCCCCAGCGCAACCAGATAAATCTGAACACGGCTCCTTTTTCCTTTAATTCCTTTCGGCTGTTAGATTTAATAAGCTAATAATAGCAGGCTATGCTGTTTACAGCAGCTTATGTAAACCATCCTGGGTCTGCATAGCTCGAGAATGGCCTAAATGATGTTTGAAACGTGGCAGAAGGGTTAGAGAGGAGCCTCGGTAGGCCAGTCACGCAAGTCAAGACCGCTTTGTCTGTTGCTGAAGCTGTGCGCTTGAGGGCTGAATTTCTCCCCCAAGTGCAGCGTGGCTGTACCCGCACAACACACCATTGTGTGTGCAAAGCAAATTAGATGGGGGAAATAGCAGTCTCGGTTCCTAATTATCCATTTTGCTACTGGCATTCTTTAAAAATCTGGCCCCAAATGCTTAATATTGTAATCTTCCCTTGCTCGCTCTTTTCTCGCCATAAATGCCCAGTACACGATGTATCCCAGGGACAGGAAGCAGGTGGAGCTGAGCGTGTAACTCATTTGGTTTGTTTGTTTTAAGGTCTCTCCCCAAGAGATGGTGCAGGAGATCCACCAAGTGCTGATGGACAGAGAGGACACCTGCCACCGAACCTGCTTCTCTCTGCAGCTGGATGGGAACGTCCTGGATAACTTTGCGGAGCTGAAAACCATTGAAGGGCTGCAGGAGGGGTCGGTGCTGAAAGTGGTTGAAGGCACGTTCTATAAACGTGGGGGGCGGGGGAAACCATCTGAGTGATAGACAATGGAGCCTCTAGATTGTCTTTCTACAGACTTGGGGCCAGTGAGGACAAGGTACTTGATTGACACCTCTGGAGATGGGGAGGGGCCCTCTCCGTCCCCACTGACCACTCTCGGCTGCCACCTCCTCGCCTTAGCCCTCACTTGTCAGAACCAATCCCATGGCCCCGTCAATCCTAGGCCCCTCTGGTGCCAGGCTGCAAGACAATCAGTTGGGGAGGTGGTTCTTGCAATGTGACCCCTTTCCATGGTTGGGGTCGGGACTGAGATCAAACTCATGCAAGCCACTGAGCATCCGTCGGGCGGGGGATAACTTCCTGTTGCCACAAGTCTTTGCACCATTAGCCTGCAGGTGAATGGCTAGGTAACCAGCAAACTACTGGATCCCAGGTAGTATCCATGAAAGGTGAAACCACTGAGCTATCCCTAGGGTTGGAAGGGACCTCAGAAGGTCATCTAGTCCAGCCCCCTGCTCAAAGCAGGACCAATCCTCAACTATATTCCCAAATGGCCGTTTCAAGGATTGAACTCACAACCCTGGGTTTAGCAGGCCATTGCTCAAACCACTGAGCTATCCCTCCCCCCCAAATCAGGCCCTGGGAGGGCAGCCATTGCACAATGGGGGGTACTCCTGTATCCAGTGAGCTTCACCCATGCCAAATATACCAGGGGAAAATGAACACACCAGCAGAACAGTGGAATCCAACTCCATGCTGGTCATCTGTTAAGGAACCTGGTTACTGGAGTTTGGGCTCATGGGCTGTACTTGCTTCCCAAGAAAGCCCTGAAAGCTTAGAGATGAGGTCAGGCGGCGTGCAAGGCCTTCACACAGGCAGAGGTATCTTGTCATGCTGCAGCAACGCGCAAGTGGATGGTGATGTAAAATTGCCAGTGGCTGTTTGTGCTCGTGCCTCACTTGCTTGTCCTTAGTGAGGGACAAGAACGGCTATAAAATGAGGTGGGCAAAATTAATCCCTGGCTGAGCTCCCTGTGTGTGCGTAGAGACCTTCGAGAGCTACAATGGGAGTAAACTGTTGTGACCCTGAGACTCTCTCTCCCTTCTGATGATCAGAGCCCTACACGGTACGGGAAGCCAGGATACACGTGCGTCACATTCGGGACCTTCTAAAGAGCCTTGACCCGTCCGATGCTTTCAATGGCGTGGACTGCAATTCGCTGTCATTCCTGAGCGTCTTCACAGAAGGAGACCTAGGAGGTATGGGACAGAAGGCTTCTCGGGTTTGACGAACCCCCTCCGCTGCGGTGGAAAATGCAGCCGTTCCACCCCGCTGACTGCTTAATTGGTTAAAGCGCTTGGTTTAATGTCTGGATGCCCCATATCAGCGGGGCCTAGGGTAAAACTCTCAACGCTCCTTTCCTGATAGAAATGATTTATTGTTAAGTGGCTAGACGCTGTGGAGCCAGGAGTCCTGACTGCTCTTCCTGGCTCTAGGTCACTTAACGTGTACTCTGTCTATATTCGGTGCTTGTGTGGCTTAAATGACTGCAGTATGTGGGCGCCTCATGCACTTTAATGTGTTTATCCTCACAGGACTCGGTGAGGTAGAGCAGTGCTATTCTCCCCATGGGCAGATGGGAACTGAAGCACAGAGAGGTTAAGGGACTAGCCTAGCCTCTCACAGGATGTTTGTGATGGAGCGGGAATTGAACCTGGGTCTCCCAGAGCCCAGGCTAGTGTCCTAACCCCTGGACTACCTTCCCTCTCTGGGCTGGGTCTGTTTGCCCATCTATAACATGAAGGCCTATTAACCCCTCAAGGCATAGTTGGACACACTTTCCCAGGCTCTTACGTGAAGGTGTGTGCGGTGGGGAGAGTTCTAGGTGGGGGACTGTTTCTCTGTTCAAATAGTGGCCAAGACTTTGAAAACCTGATACCCAACGTTAGGATCCCAAGTCTGTATCTGGATAAGCAACCTGAATTTCAGAAGTGTTGAGCAGCCAGCTGCTCTCGTTGAGTTGGGAAGTGTCTTAACCCAGGGACGTTGAGCTGCAGTTATATTTAGATATGGCAGAATTTGATTTCCCCTCCCCCCCCTAATTTTGACAGATAAGATCGTTTATTTTTAAGCTTTTTTTTATTATTTTATCGATCTTAAATGTTGACAGTTACAAGAAATTACGGGGTGGTCAACAATAATTATTTAATGACAGTCGACACTGAGATTCAATAAGGTAAAGTTTTATAAGGGTTCAAACACAAATTTCATCATCACATGTCAAAATACACAAAGTAAATGGCCTTAAATTCTAATGGGTTCTAAAGCCGCGTTTTTCTTACTTTGCCTCTCTGTACATTTTGATTATTATTGACAGAAACATTGTTCCATTGGTTAGTGTGCATACGGTGAAATGGATGTTTACTGATTAAAAATCTAATCCTTCCAAGGCTAGTTATATTCATGCTGGGATGTTTTCACTCTTGAGAAGCGAACCGGAAAGGTGGAGATTGTTATTTTTGGATACGCTAGCTTACAAGGCAGAGGTAACCTTTCAAAGGGGTGTAAAGGGGGGTTAGGGGCCAAAATCCTTTCAACAGTGCTCAAGATGACTTTCAGTGGAAGTTATAAACATCTAACTCCTTTAGGTCGCTTTGCGAACTCCAGCCTCAGTGCTTAATAAAAACCACTTCCTGCTATAATGCTAATGTCAGGCTGGGAGAAGGGAGCAGCTGTCAGTTGTTTGCACAGTGGTCATAGCTAAAGTGTAGTTCCGACAGGCCAAACAGATGGGGTTAATTCTGGAGGGGGATTCAAGCAATCAAATTCCACATGGAAATATTCTGCACTGCATGCGGCCAGGCAGGCACTGTTCAGCACTCACCTCCTGTCTGTCCGTTTGTTTAGACAGTGGGAAACGGAAGAAGAAAGGTACTGAAATGGAACAAATTGACTGCACCCCTCCTGAACATATCCTGCCAGGTGGCAAAGAGAGACCCCTCTGTGCCCTCCAGCCCCAGAACAGAGACTGGAAGGTAGAGTTCTCTTCCATCTTTGAAGATGGCCGTCCGGGCCCCTCTTGAAGGGACACATTCAGGGATTGAAAGTTACAGTGAAGTGACCTTTGGGACTTGCTCTGTTGAGTCCTGGAGCTGTGCCTGAATAGCTAGCACTGCTAGGCCACAGGCATAAAGTTTAAGGTCCAGTATTTTGCACACAGACTACACGGGGTAGGTGGATCACTTTATAGTAGTGACCCATCATCTTGAAAGGGCCGGGGGAGGAGGGGAGATGTTGTGTTTCTACCCCTTGCAAATTCTAGGATACTGGGGCTTCAAATCACTTTAGTCTAATTACACTGGTGCTTCCCATACCTTCCCATTTGGATTCCAACACTGCTTTAGCAGCTGCTGTTTTGAGAACCATTGCGTCAAGGAATCCATGCCTTATACTGCCTAAAGCCATGGAGGATCTGCCCTTCAACTATGGATAAAGAACGACGCTCTGATGCTTGGGTGTGAGCTGTGAAATATCCCATGGGCAAGACTTGCAAAGTGCTTAGTGGGCGTGTACTTTCAGGACCACTAACTTGGCAGGCAGCATTCCTGGGACGGATGGGGGTGCAGCGGGGGGTGGGTGTGTGTGTGTGTGTGGGTGTGTGTGTGAGAGAGAGCTTGCACATGAAAGTGTGTGCATTCTAGCCATGTGAAGTGTGTTGTGAAACGGGGGATCTGGACTAATGGAAGCGCTCGTGTTGTGTGCTTCACAGCCTTTGCAGTGCCTAAAAGTCTTGACCATGAGCGGCTGGAACCCCCCACCTGGCAACCGGAAAATGCACGGAGACCTCATGTATCTGTACATCATCACTGTGGAGGATCGACATGTTAGTATCACTGCGTCCACCAGAGGATTTTACCTGAATCAGTGAGTAAATATGACTCTCGTCCTCTTGTTTGCCTTAACTGGCTTAAAACGAAGTGTGTCTTTGTCTCAGTAGTGAGGAGCCTAATATAACCCTGCCTTTATGCAAGATCCTAGGTGTTGCCATTCTGGATCGAGCTATTTGGCCAAGTCTGGTATCCTTCCTCAGCAGTAGATAAGTGCCTGATGCTTTAGAAGTAGGTAACACTTTCTGTTATGCTCCAAGCGAATTGTGCGGCACTGTTTGAAATGGGAGGCAATTTCTTCCTGACCCCTGTGGTGATCATCTTATGCCTTGAAGCATATGTCTACCCCAGTCTTGCAAAATCTGGCAGTTGACCAGCCCAGGCATATATTCTACTTGCCCACCCTTTACCATGACTGTAGATGATCAATAATGAGGTCCGTGACTAGAGCTTCTAGGTGCTACATTAATGCAAATAATAAATAAATGGATTGTGTTGTGCTTGCTGTAGGTGAGTAGAATTTTGCAAGGCTAGCTAATCTCCTTGGCAAATGTAACTGATGGGCTAGAAGATTGTAAGGTCCTAATTCATGGAGGAAACAGTAGTCAAAACTAGAACCAAACCCCCTTCACTAAGGAAGAGAACGTACAAGTTGAGGGTGTCTGTGTCCTGTTCTCCTTCAGAGGGAGAGTGAGCCACTGAGACCAATGCAAAGCCAGCTCACAGAAGAAATAATTGAAAAGAAGCTTTTATGGGTGGTCTGTAGCCCTTGTTAAAATCTGCAGGGTCGGGACTAGGAAAGTAAAGGTTTAAGCATGTGCATAACTTAACTCCCATGAGTAAAGTGTCTGATTTTAGGCCATTCGAATGCAGGCGTCATTGCCCACAGTCAGAATGAACTACTCCTTAGAAGAGTTTCCCAAAATGTGGCCTGCAGACCAATAGCTGGTGAACTGTGGCGAGATCTGGTTCGTGTGGTCCTGGTGACTCCACCTTCTCAAATCTTAACATTCCATTTCTTATCCGAATATTCTGTGAAAGAGCTATTTAAAAAAAGCAACTGCTGTTTGACCAGGAGTGGATGTGGGAGGCGGGTCTTCCCGATTGAGAAGGGAGAGGTCTATTAAGAGGTGGTCCATGTGATCAAAACCGTGAAGAAGCCCTGCTCTGTGAAATCCACCTTTCAAGCTAGGAAGGGAAAACATAACTCTGGTGGTGGCTAGACTGATTCTAGGCACATTTGCTGCCCCATCTGTCAGGATGCAGCCTCAAGGATGCGGATTGTGGTTTAAGTGGAGGGAGTAGATGACCCTCGAAGGAGCCTATTACAGCCTATCTGACTGGTAGAGAACATGTCACAAAGGTCTCTATTTTGCAAATCTTTTTTTAAATCTTGAGCCATTTCATACGGTGTGTAAATTAAAAGCTGCCAAAATGCTGCTGCCTTATCTTGACAAGAGTGGTATTTTTATTTCTGCCATAACAAGAGCTTCTTTCTCTTTGCAGGTCGACAGCATATAACTTTAATCCTAAACCTGCCAATCCGAGTTTTCTCAGTCATTCCCTGGTGGAACTTCTTAACCAGATCAGCCCGACCTTCAAAAGAAATTTCTCAGCTCTGCAGAAGAAACGGTAGCGGCAACGTTTCCATATTGACCTGCCTTGGCTTTTCTGATTGGTCAAATGGCTTGGTGTGAGGTTCAGATATTTGGCTTGCTGTCCGGGGGATTGCATGGTGCTGTCTGTCTCATAAAGCCAGGTGTTGACTGTAACACTCTCTTCTTCAGGCAGAGCTGGGGGATGCTTACTGGAAGTTTAGATGAAATTTGCATTTTTGTAGTAAGGATCCCCAAGCTTTTTACAAATCATTACAAATGGTATCTCTGTGAGGTAGGTAGTGAAATCCTCATTTCAGATGGGGAAGCTAAGGTGCAGAGCTGAAGTGATTTGCCCAGGGTTACTCAGCAAGTCAGTGACAGAGCTGTGCATGGAACCCAGGAGTCCTGACACCTAATCCCCTTGGTAGTTTTTCCAGGAACCATTAGACCACCTTCCCTGAGAGCATGTAAACATATTAGCACGAGGCCTGCATTGTCACTGCACTGATCAGAAATCTAATGTCTATGCCTGTGTACAAGGTTGGGTTCCCAGGAATACGTGGGAAAGGGACACCTTTTTTTCTTGGGGCTTTAACCTCCAGTAAAGATGGGACTGGAGGGACCAATGCCCTCAGGCATCTACGGAGCAGATATTTTATTGTGATTGGTGTGCCTAGCCAGGCACCAAAGAATGAATGTAAAGCATTACTCAGTTCTGTAACAGTCCTTGATAGCTCTTATCAGTGGGCATTCTTGCCTGGGCATAAAGAAATAAGACTAAGACCAGTATAATATGCGGAAAAGTATCACACAGTGATTTTGTTTAAAATAACTACTCTCCTGTTCATTACAAACCTGCAAACACGCATGCGGGTGAATTTCTTGTAATTCTGTGTAACTTTTATTTTTTATTATTACATGTGCTAATTGTTTTATAACCTTGTACTTGCAACAGGGACTCACTTACTCTGCTCCCAAACAAAACCTGTCATTCTTTGGAGAGTCCACTTAATGAACTGCCTGGGCTCTGCAGGATATAAATTGACACACACGTTCTAGGGCTTTCAAAAATCCTGCATCTGGTCTCATTAGGGAGATGAAAGTGACACTATACGAAAGCTAGAAATTAGCCCTGGCCTGAAACCCACCACTGTGACTATGGGGCCATTTAAAAAATGATTAGTCTGTTGCCTGTTGAGCCAGAAATGAGTACAGATGGGATTCTGACACCTGCTGAGAGCAGAGAAGCTACACAAAAGGCCATTAGGTGAAGCTTGCTTTTTCGCTTCACTGGCAGATACGCTATATTTTTTATAACAACAATCCATGTGGGCCAGGGCTTAACACTGGCATGATCCTAGCTCCAACATAGAGAGCTAGAGTGCATTAACACAGCTGTAAGATTGGGGTGGGGAGAGCTTTCTCCATACAAAGCTAGCTTGGTTCCAAGAACAAGACTGGATAAAAGGTACCAAGCCCAGTTTATTCTCCACGTTGCTGTTGAGCTTTAAGCCAGTTCTGAGCGTGGGTCTAGATCCGATGACACTTGTTGAGCTGGCTGTGTTCCCTTGATAGGGCTGATGTTGGTTCTTGTTGATGAGCTTTTGTTGGGGAGGAGGAGAATTCTTGTTGTGTTCTCCAAATCTAAAGTCCCCTTCAGTGGAAATAATCTGATAGCTGTGAACTCCTGCCTAGGGTTCAGAGGCATCCCTTTGAAAGGATAGCCACCCCCTTCCAGGTATACAGTTGGACGGCGCCGCAGGCAGAGCACGCCATGGACTGCGTGAGGGCGGAAGATGCTTATACTTCAAGGCTGGGCTATGAAGAGCACATACCTGGACAGGTATATCGAGCTGCATGCTGTATTACGGTTGATGCTGGTGATGATACTCTTAGTGCCTTTCATAAAGAGAACTGAAAATTGCTTACCAAGGGATAACAACCTCCCGGCATCCATGGGAAGCAATCTCCTCATCTTGCAGGTGGAGGCACAAAGCAGCAAGTGTCCTGTGCAAGGTGTCTCTCAGAGCCAGGATCCTGACAATCTAGCTGCCTTCTCCAACCACTAAATTTGCCTCCTGTCCTTCCACCTGGTAGAATTATCTTGCAGCTCAGATCATAACATTGCTCTGCACATGGACCTCTCTGGAGAAGTATCTTTTGCAGCATGTGTGGGGGGTGGTTGTTTAATAAAGGTTTAGGCCCTGATCCTGCAAAGGCCCATGTTCAACTTCACTCACTGTGAGTAATCCCACTGAAGTCAGCGAAACTACAGCGAGGGCACAACATTAAGCTTTGGCAGAACTCCTTGCAGGATCAGGACCTAAATGACGGGCTAGTTCTCCTTCAAAAAACAGCTCTGAGCGCTTCGCTTGAAACAGCCCTTAGGGGTTAGATCCGCAGAGCTTGATGGCTCTGGCCCTGGCCCTAAGAATGTTGAAAGTTCCTTGGGGTTGCAAAATATTGGTTCTCTGCCCATTTGTAATGTAATTAAATCTCAGTATGCTGGCTAATTAATTCAGCATCGCATCACATCAAACCCTTTGTTGATATTCCAGCTAAGCTGCACTTGGTAACTGGGACAATGCAAGATCTATCTATTTAAGCTTGTTGTTTAAATGAACTTCAGCTGTGAGCGGGCTGCTGATGAGAAATTTCTTCTTAAATGCTATGCAACTCTGACTTCATTGGTCTTTCTGATCTGGAGTGGGGGATAGACTCCTGCAAACTAGCTCAGAGACTACAAATACCGACCTCTCCCCCGGCCCTGTTTCACTTGAGACTTGCCCCTTTCAGACCAGAGACTGGAACGAGGAGTTGCAAACCACACGAGAGCTACCCCGCAAGAATCTGCCAGAGAGGCTGCTGAGAGAACGAGCCATTTTCAAGGTAATCCTGGGGCGGGGGGATTAGACACAAATTGTAGGTAATCCATTCCCAGTCCAATTAGAGACCCACCCTGGGTTGACTGAGAGCTTCGCTCGAGCTTTGTGGTTTAATCTTTATAAGCTTTGCCTCAGGCTTCTAAGATGCAGGCCAGGAGCTTTGTCTTCATCTCCCTGCTCTGCTCGTGTTGCCAGCAATGACCGAGTCTCCTCCCAGCCCGGTGCTGCTGTTTCATGCCACGCAGCCTTGTTTTGACGGGGGGGGGGAGGGACATTCAGCAATTGGGGCGGGTCAGGGATTAGCTCCCATCGGTCAGGTACCTTCCCACAGTAGCACCCCAAGTGGCCAAGCTGAAGAAACTGGGGCCAGTCCATAAGGTATTCAATATCTACATATCAGCCAGACTCGTGAGGGTGAAAACCACTATCCCAACCGTTGGCCCTCGTGAGGTGGCGGCTGAGGGGATTTCAGGCAGAATAGAGGGCAAGTGCTGGGCGTACGTTGTCAGTGGGCAGCCTGCTCTCTTTACCCAGCTCTCTCCTGCCTTCACGCTTCCCTTCCCCTCCCAACGCACAGGTCCACAGCGACTTCACGGCGGCCGCTACCAGAGGAGCCATGGCCGTCATCGACGGCAACGTCATGGCCATCAATCCCAGCGAGGAGACCAAGATGCAGATGTTCATCTGGAACAACATTTTCTTCAGCCTGGGCTTCGACGTCCGCGACCACTACAAGGACTTCGGGGGGGACGTCGCCGCCTACGTGGCGCCCACCAACGACCTCAACGGGGTGCGGACCTATAACGCGGTGGACGTTGAGGGGCTGTACACGTTGGGGACCGTGGTGGTGGATTACCGGGGTTACCGGGTCACGGCACAGTCCATCATTCCAGGGATCTTGGAACGAGAGCAGGAGCAGAGCGTCATCTACGGGTCGATAGACTTCGGCAAGACGGTCGTCTCTCACCCCAAGTACCTGGAGCTGCTGGAGAAGACCAGCCGGCCCCTCAAGATCCAGAAGCACAAAGTACTGAATGACAAGAACGAGGAGGTAGAGCTGTGCTCCTCCGTGGAGTGCAAAGGCATCATTGGCAACGATGGACGCCACTATATCCTTGACCTGCTCCGCACCTTCCCCCCCGACCTGAACTTTTTGCCCGTCGAAGGGGAGGAGATGCCGGAAGAATGTAAGAAAATGGGATTTCCCAAGCAGCACAAGCACAAGCTTTGCTGTCTCAGGCAGGAACTGGTGGACGCCTTTGTAGAGCACAGGTGAGCTGAGCCGAGTTTCTCCCCTACTCCACCCATCCCTGCTGGGTGACGTCAGCACAGGCTGGAATGCATGCGGCATCATTCTAGAGACGCTGCAGGCGGCTACGTCTTAGCAACACTTCCATTTGCGTGCAGCTAATATTTTTCCCCTCATCCCCCACCCCTACAGGTGCTGTTATGAAAACTTTCTTAGTGAGAGATTCAAACAGGGGGGCTTCTGAAAGGCTTATGGGAGAACCAGGGAAGAATGTCTTGGTTTTAATCTCCAGTTCTTTCTCCTTTCCCCAAAGGAGATACCCTGCACATTCAGGGTCTGGGTAATAAGAGTAGTACCACTCCTGTAGCGCTAGCCTTCTAAGGATCTCCAAGCACTTTAGACGCTCCCTGAGCCCCGTGGAGGCAAGAAAGGATTATGTACATACAGGGATCATGGCAACCGCCCTCTAGGGCGGACCGTAGCAGCTGCATGATGCTGCATGGTGTTTACGTGAGAGACTGAACAAAAACACCATGTCCTGTGGCAACTACAAGAGGCTGGGAACTACCTGAGCTGAGGTTAACTCTCCTACTTCTGCATGGCCACCTGTGGGATATTCAGTTACCGCACATGGTCAGGGTCTAGATTCCCCTCGCCGTCTCTAACAGTGCGGCCCTGGCCCTCTTGCTGGGCTGAGACACTGCTTCAGTGCTGACTCCAGGAGAAACATTACCTGCTGAATCACCAGCCCCACTTCCTGCTGCCGCGAGGTGTTCCCTGGAGTGCTGCCCCATCCTTAACTGCTCGGTGTCAGCCCTGCCAGGCCAACAGCACGGGGGTCCTGCCACTGCCATTGCAGGGTCCTGCCACTCATTGACCCATATAAAGTAGGTAAAACCCCATCTGTTAAGGTCTTAGGTAAGTGCTTCTGCTGTTCTTATAGCAGTCCTGTGCTCCTGGACCTTCTGAGATCGGACGTTGGAAATAAAGAGGGTCCCCTAGGCTGTATCCTGTGGCTAGTGGCAGAAAGCAATGTACTGACTGCGGGGAGTTAATTTCCCAGCATGATGGCTGATGAACAGTGCAGCAGCACGGACACCAGTCGTGACTGCGCCTGACCAGTGGACCAATGTCCTGTCTGTGGTCAAGTGTCTTACTGCTCGGCTGTCTGAGGACTAGGACATGTCCAGGCAGGGTTCAGATGGTCCATCTTTAGCCCCTGTGATCTTATGTCTATCAGAGAAAGAACAAGTCGTGTGGATTATCCTCTAGTCTGGTTGTCTGGCTCATCGGGATTATGTTGCTGAATGCTGCGTTCTGTTCGATCTCTCCTTTCCTGTCCTGTAGATATCTCTTGTTCATGAAACTAGCTGCTCTGCAGCTGATGCAGCAGAAGGCCAACAAGCAGGAGAACTCGGGCTTGCTGGAAAATGGGGTCTCCACAGAGAATGGAACAGGGGGAAGCGAGAAATCGGAATCCGATGATGGTAAAATAGAGGAGAACGTGACTGGATTAGATCAGGTTAAAGACCTGGCAGAGACCATTGCATCTGATGACGGAACAGGTACCCGCTCCCCATGCACCAAAAAAGGGCCACGCTTTTCCTGGTAGCTTTTGGATTGGGGGCCGAATCAGAACGGCTCCAAGTTGGTGGGTCTCAATAAATGAACGCGTGCCATCGCTCAGACCGGAACGCCGTGTCTTCCCCAGTACTAGCACTTGAGTATTTACCTGGCACTGTTCAAGCACTAGCAAATTAACCCTCATGGTACACCTGGGCAGGGATTAGCAACCCTGAATCAGAATGTGGGGATCTCTGGTCTGTGCCCTGTTCAGTCCACTAGACCAGGCTGCCTCATGCGCTTTCCCTTCCACTGAAAATACAAGAGACAAGGTGGGGGAGCCAATATCTTTTGTTGGACCAACTTCCGTTGGTGAGAAAGCCAGGCTTTCGAGCTAGACAGAGCATTTCTTCAGGTCTGGGAAAGGTATTCCGAGTGTCACCACTAACTACAAGATGGAACGGAGAATTCTATGCCCTTGTCTGGGTTTTGTGGTCTGTATCTGTACCCCACACAGTATTACGCTGCCAAACGCTTTACAATGGCCTTTTATAGAGCAATGCAGCAACATCACTCCTCCATAATAAAACTTGCCTCTTACTTTAATGTCCGCTGTGGGCTGTCTTTAGAATCTGCATTACTTTTTTCTAACTCTTTACCAAGTCTCTTTGTCTCCTTCCTTACCCAGTGGATCCCAAAAGCAGAGAGGTGATTCAAAATGCCTGCAAAGCCGTGGGCTCCATCAGCGACACGTCCTTTGACATTCGGTTTAACCCAGATATCTTCTCACCAGGTAGGGGCTCAGAGGGATGGCCTTGAAACTGTTCGGAGTAGAGTGTGGACTCCCTTTCTGCTCTTGCTAATAGGCACAGGGCCTGGGGCAAAAAGATGCAGTGTAATTGTTTGTAATGCTTCGAGCTACCACATGTAGGCTGCCTCCCCCCGTAGTCCACAGACACTTGGTGGTGGTCTGAAGAATGCTGGCCTGGCACATGGAGTTGGCTCTCCATCATCCCAGCTGCTAGACCACATCCATGGAGGCAGAGAAACACATTAAACACGATCTTGATATTGTCCACGTAAACAATTGCTGTGGCTGTCACATGGCGGCTGTTTGATTCTCCCCAGTGCAGGAAGGAGCAGTTCTCAAATTGTGAGTCAGGACCCCAAAGTGGGTCACGACCCCATTTTAGTGACCTGCTCAGGCAGGCTCCTGGGGTCGTGTAGTGTCAGAAGAGGGTCGCGGTGCAGTGAAGTTTGAGAGCCTCTGCTCTAGCAGATCACAAACCAAACCCGCCTGACCTGCTGTAAGCTGATCACCGCTCGTCCATATGAGTCAGGCTCCTCGGGTATGTCTGTTGGGTATGACTAAATTAGATGCTGGAAACGCTTCCTCGATGCTGTATTATTTCTTTGGGGGTGAGTGTCCTAACCCCATGGCCTGATACAGGAGCTGCACATGCACGGTCGAAAGCAGCAGGATTTGAGACTATATCTTGGCCTGGATATAAATGCGGTAGAAGCCGTGTTCAGCTGAAATCCACAAGCACCTTTTTAATGCTGATGGTGAAGACAGGGCTGCGGCTGACTCTGTATGGGATGGCAGCTTAAAGGAGGTTATTTTAACCTGAGTCCATCTAATGGAAGGGCTTAAGGAGCTTCTAGTGCTTGCAGAATTTGTTGATCCTTCCGACAAAACATACCCTCTCTCATTTCACCGACTCTTCATTTTAGCCCTGTAAGTGTGCATGGCTCTTCGGAATGTGCCAGACAAAGACGAGAATGAGCGGGTACAGAACGGAGCAAAGCAGCCTGTAACAAACGCAGCATGGATCATGGTTATTCCAGCTGGCATTGCTCTGCAGAACTGATAGGTCTTAAAGAGCATCTTTAGAACAGGAAAAGGCAAAGCACTTCTGTTTATTGCCACCTGCTATTGTATGTATATTTTAAGAATTAAGGGTTTTTTTTCTGTCCTTCCGTTTCTCAGCTCTTCAATTTCCCTCCTAGGTGTTCGTTTCCCTGAGTCCAGCAAAGAGGAAATGCAGGATCAGAAGCAGTTATTAAAGGATGCCGCTGCTTTCTTACTGTCATGCCAAATCCCAGGCTTGGTAAGGCACTGCGGGGTTGCACTGATGTCCTCCATCAAATCTTGCCTCAGATCTGGCCAGGCAACGCAGCTGTGCAGTTATTTCTCATCTTAAACAATGTTTGGATGCTAGTGCTGGCAAATGGAAGTTGTTCTTTGTACTTCACAATGTAAACCTCTCTGGTGGTGCAAAGAGAAGAGGGGTTTTCTCTTTCACAGCCCCTAGTTTAGAAGGAAAAATGTGCCACAGACAACTCGATCAACGGTATTTATAAATCTTTAGTAAGAGATGGAGCCAATAAATGCCATATGGCTGACAAAAGCCCCCAAGTCCCTCAGTCTGACCCTTGGCATCCTGGATATATTACTGTATAATCTACCCCCGTTTTGAATCTGCTGGTGAGTAAATTCCCTTTGGAAGTCCGTCAGTTGCCCTTGATGTCAAATATGTTCCTTATGTGTAGCTTAAATTCCTCCCATCATAAACTTCACCCTACTCCCATTTTCTGAAGCTGTAAAATAATCTTTCTTCAGTTATAGTATCATGGAAATTGCAAATGAAACAGACCTATTGGATCACCCCAATCACTCTTCCAGCCAGTGCAGGGGATTGCTTCCCTGGCGTGGGTTAAACACTGACCACGTCATGTCTGCAGACAGGAACTTCTGAGTATGAACTCAATGTGGTAGAGAGAAAGCTATGTAAATACAATGCTAAGATGCACTACAAAATACACTGTAATCACAAAATGCAACAGTGGAAATGTGCTCTGCCTGCTCACCCTGACACTGCCCCTGCATGTATTGGTGGTGACTTAAAAAAACAACAACCCCACAACAACAAACGGGATTTGTGCCCTTTTTCTTTTTGCTAGAACTGAAAGGCCTGTGGAGGGGGTTATTTTTTAAGAGCGCTTTCTGATTTTTAATGTAAGAAATATCTGACATGACAAGTCTGCTGTTTCCTGTTTTCTTGAAGGCATTTTTGGGGGCAGATACTTGTGTGCAATCATGTGCTCTAATTGAAGGGTCGAGCTGGTGAACCAACCAAGCTCTCTTCTCTCCAAAGTGCTCTTTAGTCACTGGAGTTGACTAAGAGAGAAATAATGAATGAAAATCTTCCTGTATCAATTGCTTGGCTTTCCCACGCTTCTGATGTCACCATTTCACTGATTCAGTATTCGTCATAACTCTCAACACCCAAAACTCTAATCTTAAAAAACCCTGACAAAAATCAACCCTTCCCCCTTATACCAGAGTAAAATAATAAAAAAGGGCACAAGCTCAATTTTTTTTTTCTTTGTTGAATATTTAGTTTACAATGAGCAGCATAACTAGGGATCAGAAATACTACATAACTGTGTGTGTGTGTGTGTGTGTGTGTGTGTGTGTGTGTGTATGTATGTATGTATGTACACGCGTACGCACATGCACGCGGGGGCAGGCAAACTAGGTGACAGACCTGTATAGAGCTGCTGTGTACCCACCTCCCACCCATTCTCAATATGTGAAGGTAACTTGCATAAATGTATTTAGAACTCAAGGGGATGCATTTACATTTGCATTGTTCATTGTACTTCACGACTTCCATTTGCCAGCACTAGAAACCAGTATCTTTCTCCCCCCCGCTGGCCCCTCTCCCCAGCCCAACCCTACCTCATTTTTTTTTTTTGTCCAGTCCCTTGTGATTTGTAGAGAGCATGGGAAATGTGGTGGTCTCCCCTCCTGGCTACTGATGCAAAGAACTCTCTTGTTTCTTTCTCCCTGTTCCTTAGTTGGTAGGTTCACACTTGCAGGAGGCTCCAGACCAGGTGGATTTGCATTCCCTGTTACAGCTGTGCTGCTCCAGCCATGGGCATGCGTGGTCTGGGCCTGCATTTCAGGCAGAGGCAGGGAGGATGCTTATCAGATGTGTAAAGCTCCAGAGAATCCTGTTTGGGGCAAATGTTCCTAGGAGCCCCAGTCAAGAATCGGGGCCCTATGCACTACATCCCCCGCCCCAAAAAGATCTGAAACCTAGAGCCCAATCTGAGAGCGGACCAGCTTTTCAGAGGGGCGCAGCGCCCACTGAGGACCACGAGAGCTAGCGGGTGCTGGGCACGTTTGAACACCTGGCTCAAAGTGCCCCATTTCTGGCCGGTGGCTCCTTTTCCCTAAGCGCCATGTGCTCTGCAGGTGAAAGACTGCCTTGACCACACCGTGCTCCCGATGGACGGCACCACGTTAGCAGAGGCCATGCACCAGAGGGGCATCAACATGCGCTACCTAGGCAAAGTCGTCGACTTCATCGCCAAGACCCCCGCCCGCCCACAGCTGGATCACATCTACGTAAGCGGCGGGTTCCGTTTCCGATTGCCACTTTGGCTGCCGCTGGGATAGTGGGGGCCTGGCCACATTCCAACTCGGCTAATTACGTTCTCCATGTAAAAATAAACAACCAGGCTTTGAAACTAGGCGAAAAAGCCTTTGATTGCAGGGGTTGAAGGTTTTAATCCCATATTTCTGTTTTAATTCTGGTTAGGGAGGATAGGTGCCTTGAGGGTCCGTAAAGCACTTTGGGGTAAAAGGCATTGCCGATCGGTCCGAGACAACCTGCGTTTTTTGGGCCATGTAGTGACCCACAGGGGCCCTGGATTGAATGGAAAGGATGTTACTTGTGATTGGTCAGGAGGTTACGCTGGGGCCTGATTCTGCCACCCTGCTCACATTGAGTAGTGAGTACATTGCTCCAGGAATGTCCCATTGGAATGGAATAGTTCCTAGAAGCCCCCACCAGGGATTGGGGCCTGCCCTGCATGCTACCCTCCCTTTCTGAACAAAGCATTCCCTGCCTCCAAGAATTTACACTGTAATTTGTAGAGTAGGGTACAACTCCGCAGTAGTAACGATTGCAGAATTGGGCCCTTTGTCAATATGGATCAAAATACATCTAAAAGCAAAGTGTGTGTGTGGTGTGTTTGTGTTTTCCCTCTATTGACTAATTTTCTTAGTCCCTGCTCTTTATTCCTTCGAGTAGAAAATTGGAATCAGCGAATTGATCACTCGATCAGCCAAACACATCTTCAAGACATACCTTCAGGTACGAGCGGCTGTCTAAACTCTTGCCATGTGAGGTTCTCGTTAATGGTTTTTCAGAAATAGAAGCTGTTTAAATCTGTTTTCTCATTAGCTAGTTCATGGATGTTGCCTAGCAACTGGAAGTAAAATCTCATTAGGCCTAATATAGGTAGAGACCTGGATCCAAGAGAAAACAAGTTCCCACTTGAAGGAAGCACTCCCAGAGGATTATCATTCATGCTTTTCTTCCCCAGAATTTCACTGATTACACTGAAGGCTTTTAAGAGTGAAATCACAGCTTGTCTTGCCTGTAAAACACTTACTCTGCTTAAGCAAACAGTAGTGCTTTTGACCTCCAAAGATGCTTGTTTATTACATGAACTCTAGGACATGGAGCAATGCATTGTTCCAGAAGCAACGAAATCTGTTACAAGAATTCCACATTAGAATCTCCAGATCCCCAGTAATTGTTCATTTCCCCCTAGCCCCGCCCCTTTTGGAGTTTTATAGAAACTGTGCATGACTTTTTGTGTAGCACTTCATGCATGTTTGTTCTGTTGCTCTGAGACACGCCATCCTGGCAGACCTTCCCTTTGTCTCTGTCGGGCACCACGATGATATTTGCCGTACAGATGGGACTGGATTTCCATTAGAGTTGGGTCAGACTGCTGCATGTGTAATGCAGAGAAGGTTCCACAATTGACTTACAGTATTTTGCTACAGGGCGTGGAGTTGTCTGGCTTATCGGCAGCCATCAGTCACTTCCTCAATTGCTTCCTAAGCTCCTTCCTGAATCCAGTTGCCCATCTCCCTGCTGATGAGCTGGTCTCTAAGAAGAAGAATAAGAAAAGGAAAAACAGGAACCTTGGAAATGCTGATAACACTGCCTGGGCCAGCATGACCCCTCAGGAGCTTTGGAAGAATATTTGTTCTGAGGCAAAGAACTACTTTGATTTTCATCTTGAATGGTAAATAGAATGACTTATCGTCACTTTCCCTTCCTTTTTCATCAGTAGCTTTATTGCGAAGGGTGCCGGTATTGTTTATAAAATCCCTTAAGCATTGGAAGCAGACTTTAATAAGGCTTAAGTAGCAGATGGAGAGAAACCGAGGCAGATGTGGTGGTGGGGCGAGGGAGGGTTGAATTAGGATTACTGGTGAAATTTTAAATGAGATCAAATTCATGCGGCAGAGATATCCCAGAAGGTTGATTCAGACGGCACAAGCTGCAGAGGCGATAGTGTGAAGGCTAGATGTGGGGACAAGAATCCAGCCCGAGACAGGCAGAAAGGGGAGTAGAGATTTCATGGCCAGGAGTCAGGCGGGCGTGAAATCTGTGGATGTTCCTAAAACAAGGACAGATCTCAGCCAGACTCTGAAATGAAGAGGTTGCCAGTGATGTAAGAGGAGTAAAACACTTAACGGATATTACGAATGAATAAAAGTTTTTTTTTCCCAAAACAAAACACTCCGCACACAAGATTTAACCATGAATTCAACCATCTAATTATGACTTTTCTCTCTGGCATCAGAGAAACTTAAGATTTTAGTACAAATAAGGAAAAGATTGAATCAAGCAGCCCTATCGCTAACGCGTAAGGCGGGGGAGGGGAAAAGATGCACGTAGGACTGAAGTAAGGAGCATTGGTGTACACCCAGCATTCTGGGCCAGGAAAGCTCCTTGCTTGCTGACGTAGTTTGGTTGCACCTTCTTTGTGGATTAGTGCCTAACTATACCGGGAGGAGGGCTTCAGGCACGCCCTAGGTGGATACTTTTGAGTATAAACTTACCCCAAGCTCTCGCCTCGCTTTTTTGCAGTGAGAATGTTGACCAAGCAGCGGAGGTGTGTAACCTCCAGAAAATCACCCTCCTTCGTGAGATCTCCCTCAAAACTGGAATCCAGGTGAGAGCCAAGTCCTTCGGCTTTCCTTCATCACTTTCTCCAATGGGGAAATTCACTAAGAGGGGGCATATGTTGATTCAGACCACAAGGTCATTCAAAAGATGATTCCCACCCCTGGCCCTTCATTCCTCCCACAGATTTAGTGCTGAAATGCCAGTTCTAGCCCCGCAAAGGGACTTTGTGTAGTTGCATTAAGAGTAAACATGCTATATATAAGAAGATTGGTCTGCTCCAGTCTAAGTCCTTTGTCTAATCCTGTCTCTGGTGCGGGCCAAACGGCCCTGCACAATACAAAGTGAAACCACTGCTGTTAGGGGGAATAGGCTTATCTTCTGCCTTACAAAGCAGGACGATGCTGTCCTCTTTACTGAAAACAAATGGCTCTTGTTTGTAGATTTTTGTGCCAAGATTCAGCTCAGATGGCACCTTATCGTAGGCTATAAATCTCTGCACATCAGGGTTCATAATGCAAGTGCTGGCACAACCCAGAGCTCAGCACCTCCAGCATGCTCCTACAATGAAACAGGGATCGGTTTGCTGCAGGGGTTTAATATAGGCATACAATGAGTCAGCCTTCCATGACAGACCTCCACCATGGCCCTCTTTCAAGACACTGTCCCCACATCTTCATACATAAACCAATGTAAAAAAAAAAAATCCAAAGAGCAGCTAGCAGTGTGTGCATTAACGCTTCCCCTGATTCTCCCGTCTGTCTGTCTGTCTGTCTCTGACCTGGCAACTAAAGCTGCTGGTCTGTCTTGTTTGGAACTGGAGGAATTTGACTCCCCTCTAGATTCTGCAGTATGGAAAAGTGTGATTTTGTTGTTAGGGCTGAGAGCGGCTGGATTCTATTCCTAGCTCTGCCACCAACGTGCTATGTGACCGTGGGCAAACTCCTTCACATCTCTGGGCCTCAGTGTTGCCTGTCTGGGAAATGGGGACACTTGCCTGCTGCGCAACTGGTTGCACAGCGTCCTGGGAGGCCTGATTCTGTCCTCAATTACATCCAGGTAGCCCTTTTTGGACTTCAGTGGGGTCACACAAGCGCCACTGAGGGTTACATTTGCCCCAGATGCCCATGAAGGGCTTTGAGAGGGAGGAAAGTAGCTGAAAGATGTCGGCTTTGTTTTTTTTGGTTCCTTCAGATCCTGTTGAAAGAGTATAACTTTGATAACCGGCACAAACCCACCTTCACAGAGGAGGATATTCTCAACATCTTCCCAGTCGTGAAGCACGTAAACCCCAAAGCTTCGGATGCTTTCCACTTCTTCCAGAGCGGGCAAGCAAAGGTCCAGCAAGGTACGTGTGCCGCCTCTTATGAACGCTGCTTTGTGCCCTGACCTTGTCTAGCCACAGTGCAGGCTGCCCTGTGTCAATCATTGCCCCTTAACTCTGTTCTAGGGGGACACCCTCTAGAGAGGAGAGGAAAATACAGTCTCCACACCCAGTCATAAAGCAGTCCCGCAATGGAAACTACCAACAAGGGTTTCATAACCTCTAGGAAGGGCACTGAGATCTCATCTCACTGCACACAAACTATTAAACCGCTGTCAGATCTCTGAAATCCAGCATAGGTTCACAGGACCCAGATCGGGATTAGATGGGTGAATTAACTTCTCTCTGAGGCCTGGTCCACACTAACCCCCCATTTCGAACTAAGGTACGCAAATTCAGCTACATTAATAACGTAGCTGAATTCGAAGTACCTTAGTTCGAACTTACCGCGGGTCCAGACGCGGCAGGCAGGCTCCCCCGTCGATGCCGCGTACTCCTCTCGCCGAGCTGGAGTACCGGCGTCGATGGCGAGCACTTCCGGGATCAATTTATCGCGTCTAGACAAGACGCGATAAATCGATCCCAGAAGATCGATTGCTTACTGCTGGACCCGGAGGTAAGTGTAGACCTACCCTTAGAGAGAGAAATTGTAGACTTTACCAAAAACAAGGAAAAGGCAGAATCATAACATGAGCTGGTGTCCTAGTGGTAGAGAACTGTGTGTCCCATTACTACTTCCCTGAGCCGTCTAGACCTCCCTCTTTATGGACGATGCTTGTTCTTCCTGTGGCATTAGGAGTTATGATTTCTCATTGCTTATGGGTAATACAGTAGCCCAGAGATTCAGCAAAGGAAGTTCCCCAGCCTTCTCTCTGCTCTATAGTTACAGGAAAAGGGAATTGAGGTCCCAGGTTAACACTTAATAAGAATCGTGATTTTATATTATATTATAGTGGTGTGGAGAAAGTGAATAAGGAAAAGTTTTTACTTGTTCCCATAATATAAGAACTAGGGGCCACCAAATGAAATGAATGGGCAGCAGGTTTAAAACAAATAAAAGGAAGTTCTTCTTCACACGGCGCACAGTCAACCTGTGGAACTCCTTGCCTGAGGAGGCTGTGAAGGCTAGGCCTATAACAGGGTTTAAAAGAGAACTGGATAAATTCATGGAGGTTAAGTCCATTAATGGCTATTAGCCAGGATGGGTAAGGAATGGTGTCCCTAGACTCTGTCTGTCAGAGGATGGAGATGGATGGCAGGAGAGAGATCACTTGATCATTACCTGTTAGGTTCACTCCCTCTGGGGCACCTGGCATTAGCCACTGTCGGTAGACAGGATACTGGGCTGGATGGACCTTTGGTCTGACCCAGTTTGGCCAGTCTTATGTTCTAACATTTCCTATGGGTTTTTGTAGGTTTCTTGAAGGAGGGCTGTGAGCTCATCAATGAAGCCTTAAACTTGTTTAACAATGTGTACGGTGCTATGCACGTGGAAATCTGTGCCTGCCTTCGGCTGCTGGCTCGCCTCAACTATATCATGGGAGACTACTCAGAGGTATGTTCAACCCCTCTGCCGCTTCCCTAAGAAATGTCCTGGTTGGTCAGCGGTAACTGTTTTCTCCCCCTCCCGTCTGCCCTTTGTGCCTTCAGATTAACGACTCCGTGAGAACTGCAGAATGAGCAGGATAGTTGAGCTGAGAAGTGGATGTGAGAACAGGCCTGGGGCCAGGTCTCCTGGGTTCTCATTCCAGTGTTGTCTCTGGCCATGTACACCTGTCTGTTTTCCTGTCTCTGGAATGGGTAGAACTCCTGTTTCCTTACTGCATAAGAGTGATTTACGGGTTCATTAGCCTCTCTTGGAAAAGCAGTTACCGAAGCATTAAATTTTATTTAAGGAAACAAAATAATTTGCGTCAGTGGGTTTCCCCTTTCTCCCTTTATGGCTATCTTCCTAGCTAGCCAAAGGGCCATGTGGCCAGCACTCTGTGTAGCTTTCACTGCTGTACAGGTGGGCATCCTGATGAGAAGCCCACTTGGATTCTGTTACCTTACCCGTAGTCCTCACTGGAGGTCATTGGTTTCTCCTTGTCTCCTATTGAAGGCTCTCTTATCTAGTACCCAGAACATGTGTCCTTCTCCCCAGCAATGACCTGCTTGCTGGCTCATTTGGGCTGAGGAGTGTTGGGATTAACAGCCCTTCAGGTTTGGGCTATCAGAGTGCACCCCAGGAACAGAGAATAGCATATCCTTTGACTCCCAATGGAAATGAAATCTGGGTCTCCCACTTGCCAAGGCAGAAGAGTTACCAAGAGGCAAACCTAGCTGTGCCCTGGCACAACTCACCCAGACTTCTCAGTGAGTTGCTGGAAGGCATTTCTCTTGCTGAAGTCCAAAAATGAATAGAAACTGTTGCTGAACATCTTTCGTTTCTTGAGAGAGAGGCTGGAAACGAAGACACTTGGGTGGGAACAGAAGAGAGGAAGGTATCTCTTGAGACGTAAGCCTCAGAATTTGCTACATCCTCCTGTTTGTTATTCTTTCATAGGCCTTAAGTAATCAACAGAAAGCGGTGCTAATGAGTGAGAGGGTCCTGGGCATTGAGCATCCCAACACAATCCAAGAATACGTGAGTATAAAGAGAGAACAGTGCATGGAGTGTTCGCCCCTGATGTCTGTGCGACTTACGTTTATGCCCACATTTGCAAAACAGCTGCAGCCTCCTTAACTTTGTAAAGCAGTCTCTTGGTAAACCTGTTGTTCCCATGCTGCACGCTTTCTTGGGGGCATTTCTTTTCTTTAGGTGTCTTATTGCTAGGAACAAGATGTGTGGAAAAGTGAGTCTCTCTGTTCATTCAGGGCGGCACTGAATCCTAAGCGTTAAAAGTGAAGTCCTGAAAAGCAGGCCCTTAAGCTAATACTTTATATGCACGCAAAAAAAAACCCACTTATAGCAATGACGGGAAGAGAGAGATTGAAATGGATTCTCCCCCACTAACCTCCCGTTGTCAGTGTGGCCCTGTCGTTCTGTAGAAGGCTGTATTCAAAGCTTCTCTCCGAAAATCCTCACACTGAAATGTCACCAAGGCTTACGATGATGTAAATGAATAGCTCAACCATAAGATAATACAAAAGTCTTGTTTTTTCTGATTTATATTTGTCTTGCTGTGTGAGACACTTTTTTGCTCTGGTTTGCCAGATATTTATATTATATACCATTTTTTTATATATAGATATATATAGCCCCCCCCCATCCCAATTTTGTAAAATTCTGTGTAACGGTTGGGATATTATACATGCTGGTCAACTTTGAAATACCTTCTGAAGCTACTGACATAGAATCATAGAATATCAGGGTTGGAAGGGACCTCAGGAGGTCATCTAGTCCAACCCCCTGCTCAAAGCAGGACCAATTCCCAACTAAATCATCCCAGCCAGGGCTTTGTCAAGCTGGGCCTTAAAAACCTCTAAGGAAGGAGATTCCATCACCTCCCTAGGTAACCCATTCCAGTGCTTCACCACCCTCCTAGTGAAAAAGTTTATATTAACACAGCCGTATCTCAGCGCTATATCTCACACGGCATATCAGGCTTCTTTAAGTTGACTAATAGATGAGTAATGGTTATAACCTGAATTATTTTTATTCTTAAAGGCAGTGCCTTTCTCAGTGCTCCAAACAAAAGGGGGGCAGGTGGGAGGGAGACTGATTTATTTGTACTGAGGATGTGATGCCACATTTTTAACCTTTGAATGTTTTTCTTATACTGTAGATGCACCTTGCTTTGTATTGCTTTGCCAACAGCCAACTCTCCACAGCATTAAACTTACTATACCGCGCACGCTACCTCATGCTGTTGGTATTTGGAGAAGACCACCCAGAAATGGCACTCTTAGATGTAAGTGATCTTTCTGAGTAAACTCCTTGTCTAGAAGCTTGTTCGCTTATTTTAATCCCGTCAATAGGCAAATGTCTCTCCATCCCTTCCAACATGCGTTACTGCTCCTACTTTCCCACTATGGGGGAAGGAACAAGCTTGCTGATGCATAGATAGTAGTTCTGTAGAGAGGAAGGGTGGTCTTGTGGCTAAGGCACTGGACTAGGACTCAGGAGATGTGGGGTCAGTTCCCGGCTCTGCCATAGACTTCCTGTGTGACCTTGGGCAAATCACTTAACCTGCCTGTACGTAAAATGCGGGTACTTCCATTCTCACCCCCTCTGTCTGTCTTGCTCAGAGCTCTTTGGAGCACAGTTTGTCTCTAGTTTGTCTCTAGTTTGTCTCTAGTTTGTCTCTAGTTTGTCACAGTTTGTCTGTGTGTGCACAGTGCCTAGTGCAACGGGGCCCTGATCTCTGTGGGGCCCTCGACAAAGCTAATAAAAATAACAGGCCCACAAATTTCTCTGTGTCTTTAGCTAGAAAGGCTTAGTCAGGAGTCACACCTTTTGAAACTCCCTCTTGTTCTCTGACCTGTGTATGGTGATTGCCCTTAGAACAACATTGGTTTGGTGCTTCACGGGGTTATGGAATACGACCTGTCCCTCCGATTCCTGGAGAATGCTCTGGCGATCAACTCCAAGTATCACGGCTCCAAGTCTCTGAAGGTTGCACTGAGGTACGGTGCCGCGGTCTGGGGAAATGGATTGAAGTTTGTGTTTGGGGGGGTGTGGCGCTGTATAGGAAAGTCGGACTGTGAATCTACCCTCGTCGCATCTGGGATTGGGCCCCACTCTGGCTTATGAGTGCTGTCCCTGGTCAGCTGTGTGCAAGCCTCCATTCTTTCACGTCGTTCTTTTCCCCCAACCATTTATGACTGCTGCAATGTGAGCTCGACCGCCCAGTTCAGTTGGAAGGCAGTGATGCTTGATTCGTTTGGGTCTGGGATAGCTACTTCGAAAGGTTGAGAATCCTGGGTCTAGAATTATTTACATGTAGGACCTACCACAATAGGTACTAGGTGTTGTCCACAAACATAGTAAGATCCCTGCTTACTGTGTAAGAATGCAAACAGTAAAGGCTGGGAGGAGAGGGGTAAATATCATCAGTACTTTTGGGACTGAGATGATGGAAAGCCCCTGGTGGTTGGTTCTTGCTGAACTAGCTTAGAGACAGAGATCGTTTGTGTTTGTCTTTCAACGTTAAGGACTTGATCCTATGAAGTGTTTTTTTGTGACTCCACTGGGTGCTGAGAGCATTCAGCACCTCTGAGGATCAGATCCTACAGACATCTCCCTTGAAAAACTGGCCAGTGGGCATTGTCCCACTCGGAATTGCCACCCCCACGCTGCAGCCATCTGCACTTCGTCAGGGTGAAAAGAAATCTTCTGACGCACCCACACGAGTCTGATTTGTTTTCCAACAAATGATGGATACAAATTCTGCAGAGAACATCTTCCTGCATGCCTCCATGGGACTAGGATGTGCATTGAGATCCAGAACCTCCCTTAGAATAATGAAGCCAAATGTAGAAAGCTTTTTCCATTCCAAGAATGTTCGAGCTGCTGAGATCAAGCCAAGGTGACTCTCCCAACTGGAGAACAACCAGGTGACTTGGATCAGCAGCTCTTGCTGTCACTGTTGCTGCCAGTTGTCTTTCTTGTAAGATTCTGACTCAGGGCTGGCTAATTAAGAGATTCCCGTGTTCGCTTTCCAATAAAACAAAATGCCCTTTTAGAAAGGGGAGGACCCTGGGTTGCTTCCTCTTACTCTAATTACCTGGCTGGGAGAGAAGCCTGACCACTTAGATATTCTCATGGCCTTCAGCATTATCTGGAAGTGCTGAGCACGTAACATACAACTGGCATTTAACAGAAAACAAGCTTCCTGTTGCCAAGCAGCAGAAAGTGACCAAAAAATCAACATCTCAAGTCCAGTCTGAGGTGACTTTTCTTCTCTGGCTGGAGTGATGAGGTTTTGATCTACGTTTGCTAGGTTTTAGGCGTAATTTCCTAACCTAGAATGGAATAAATCTGAAGAGTTAACCAGAGAGAAGGTAACCATTAACACTGCCGCCTCCTTTGACCCTGGTCATCCCTTGAGCTGAGATGGTGAGGTAGCAGCAGATTTAAAACAAAAGGAAGTACTTATTCAGTCAACCTGTGGAACTCCTTGCCAGGGGATGATGGGAAGGTGAAAACTTAAAAAAAAGAATTAGCTATGGTCATGGTGGATAGATCCATTACTGGCTATTAGCCAAGATGGTCAGAAATGCAGCCCCATGCTCTAGGTGTCCTTAAGCCTGACTGCCAGATGCTGGGACTGGATGATGGGATCGATCACCTGATGATTGCCTTGTTCTGTTAATTCCTTTTGTGGCATTGGCCACAGTGTTGGGCTAGATGGACCATTGATCTGACCCGTATGGCTGTTCTTGTCTTCTTAGCACTGAGCATTGCATGCACCTCTTTGCAGCAGAGAAGAACTCTTTCTCCCTCGATTGACCATGCGTTCATTAAAGCTAGATCCACGTCTCTTCCTTTCCATTACAGCCATCACTTGGTAGCCCGAGTGTACGAGAGTAAAGCAGAATTCCGATCAGCTCTACAGCATGAAAAGGAAGGCTACACAATCTACAAAAATCAGGTCAGTGGCCTATGCTTGCTTCGCTTCCCCCATTCGGCTTTCCAGTGTGAAGCCCCTGTGCTGAAACCGTCCTGCATCTTACAACGTGGGGGAGGCTTGTTCATACGAACAGCTGGTGGAGAACTCCTCCTAGACTGTTAGGAGGTGATTGTCTTGCCACGTGCCTTTAGAAAGCTAGACTTTCCTAGTATTGCCACCAGGTCTCCTGTCAGTCTGCCTGAAACACCTCCAGGCTTCATCGCTGCTGCAGAACACTAAGATCTGAGAAAGCAGTGGCAAGATTCAGAGTGCACTTCTCACTCTCGAGAACGCCCTTCCAAATCTAACACACAAACCAGTCCTGGGCCAGGGGGAGCCTCTTGCTTGCAGAACTCACCGAGACGCAGCAAACCTGCCCACGTGTTCGGGCAAACCTGTTTGACAAAGAAGCCAGGCAATTGATTGAGCTCGCTCTCATTTGACAACATGCTCGGCCTGGTGGAGGAAACCTCTCTAAACCTGAGCGAGAACATGCATCTACTTGATGCAAGCGCACAGCTTTGATAAGCAGCTGCCTGCAGGCAGGGTTGCATCTTATACCAGGTCATCCGCACTCATTCTACGGTGAGACACGATCCAGTCCCAGTGGGTTTCAATAGGTGAAATCTTACACGGTCTCAAATAACCATTTCGATGCTGTGATTCAGGCAGAGTTCGGGGTTTGTTCTGATAGAATTTTTTTTTTATTACTATTTCTGGCCAGCTTGGAGAACACCACGAAAAGACCAAAGAAAGCTCTGAGTACTTGAAATATCTGACTCAGCAGGCAGTAGCTCTTCAACGCACAATGAATGAGATCTACAAGAATGGATCCAATGCTAACATTATGCCACTTAAGGTAACTTGCATGCATTAGGGCAGTCTGGGTATTTGCCGCAGTAACAGTTGTGATCGGTGAACTTTGTTTCTCCTGGTTTGGGAGCTATTACCCACTCTACCGGTATTCCCCATTTTACTTGCACAGGGTTTCTTTGGCAGGTGGGATCTTCCAAAACAGAAGGGACCAAGTGCAACCTTTGGATTTTAAAACCCCACCTGCTTAGCAATGTTCTTCTGGATTCCTTACCCATAACCTCATAGTTAAGACTTTCTTTTGCCCCCAAGAGAAACTCAGGGGTCTTGGTTTGTAGGTTTGCAGAAATGGGCTAGTTGGAAAGCACCCGATACCGCAGGGTGCCTTTTTCAAATGGACTCTTTGAAACCTTCATTTGTAACACTAGTTCATGCACCGAGGTGACACACATGCTGTTGGCTTTGAATTTTTCAGGAGGTTTCATGGTCAGATAACTGCAAGAAAGGCCTAGGAACCTGCTGGCTTCTGATCTCCCCTAAACTTAGGAGGTTGGGTGATTTGCTCTGCGACATGGTCAGTCCCAGCTGGAAAAATCCATACAAAAGAATCAGGCACTTGCTGAAAATGCGTCTGGGAGCCTGGAACGCCTTAGTTCTGACTCTGCCACTGAGTCACTCTGACCGTAGGCGAGTCAGTTAACTTCTTGGTGTCTCCGTTTCCTCTGTAAAATGGTCCCTGGTCTTTGCAAAGCGTTTTGACATCCATGGAAAGCAAGCACCACATAAATAAACGTTCAGCCTAACTGTGTTGGCAGAGCTAGCCTGACAGGAGGCTGGACGGCATATCATATCCTAGCAGGGCCATGCCCAACCGTCAGCACTGCAGGAATTAACATGTGAACAGTCTGGTTCCAAAACCAGCTGCTCTTATCTGTACGCGCACCTTGCGGGTGCGACGTTCTCATGCTGTGACTGGGAAAAGCCCAACCACACACGGCGAGTGCTATTTGGGACTGGCTGTGCAGTAACTACTGTACGCTGGGTTCCTGGCTGCTCCCACCACTGGTTCTGCAGAGGCACTGAACCACTGGGGATGAGAGGAACGCGCAGCTCTGTGCTTTCCAGATCGCTAGTGGCTTTCCCACTCCTTTTTCAGCTACAGCATTGGAGAGATTAAAATGAAACATCTTGAGCAAGATTATGGATGCAATTCGAATTAGGTGACGCTCTCAGGCCAGGGACTAAGGCAAATCCTTAGATATACCAAGGCTAATCCCCTCCCCCCTCCGGCCCCCATTCCCACCCTCCTGTCAAATTCTGAGGGAATGGCTCAAATCCAAGAGACCATAAAGTTTAATCTTTCCTTATTCCCTGAAATTAAAAAGCCCCCATGTAATTGGTCCCAAAATTGATATAGCTAGTCCGTCCTATTGCCCTGCTCTGTCTCCCATCTCTCCTGTCTACATGGGCATTTCTGTAGCCTCCAGCATTGCACTGTTAATCAGGTTTACTACAGTAGTACTAAGATTGGCCCCATTGCACTAGGTGCAGTTCAAATGTACCGGGTGCACCTGATTTATCCTTCCGCCCCCCCTAGGAGGTAAGGAAGTATTATCAAGTGAGTCAATGCTGAGGTCTCTCTGCTCGTTAGGGTGGCTTACAAATGACTGACTGGATTTATTTATTTTTAACCCTAGTTCACCGCTCCCAGTATGGCGAGCGTGCTGGAGCAGCTCAACGTTATCAATGGAATTCTCTTCATTCCACTCAGGTAGAGTGTTACGTGCATCGGCTCCTGGTCTCGTCCCAGTGCCCCACTGCATGGCTGTTGGAGGGAAAAATCAATTTGCCCCTGCAAATCTCTGTGCCTCAGGGATTATTAATCTGACACTGATGAGGTAGCAGGGCCTGTAAGTGTCTGGTATAAATCTATAGGGAAGTTTACAAGAAGTCACTGTTGAGATAATTGGATGGGAGCAAACTGATGGGCCGGTTCAGGGCTGGGAAGGATTTGAACTGTTGCCCTACAGGACTAGTCCAGTGAGGAAATTACAAAATCCAATGCAATGATCCAGCCTTGGAAAGGCCCAGGGTATTTATATCCCTTCCCAACCTTCCCCAATCCTCCATGCTGAGCAGTGAGCTGAGCCCGGCCAGACTGCACTAGCCAAGAAACTCTGTCCTGGCTCTCGGCTCAAGAGCTGCTGGTAAATCCCAGAGGCTTCCCCAACAATGCTCAACCTCCTCGTCTCCCGTTCCTGAAGCGGCTGTAATACAGGCCCCCCCCTTTCTGCTTCCCTCCCTCCCTAGCCAAAAGGACTTGGAGAACCTTAAAGCAGAGGTGCAGCGACGCCAGCAGCTCCAAGAGGCCGTGAAGAGCAGCGAACAGCTGGAAGCAGAAGACGCCGTCTCCGAGGAGAGAGAGGCTGAGCTGAGCATGCCTTCTGCTGAGGTCCCCCCAGCACAGAGCTCTGCTTAAAGTGTACCTCGCTTTAAAAAAAAAAATTTAAACCCTCCCCTTTTTCTGAATCTGAACCAGGGTCTTGGACTCCCCTGGGGCAGCTTCTCCTTTTTTTTTTTGACAATGTTATTGCACTGGTACAATTAATACACAATGCAAAGAACTAAGTTGAGAACTAGAATCTGACTGCGCTCGTGTCCGCCACACGAAGGGGGAAAGGTGGCCAGGATGCAGCAGCATGCGAAAGAACACCCTAGGTGAGCACAGCCAGTGGCTGTCACGGCTGGGGGGGTATGTGTGTGTGTGCCACGTGTGTGTGTGTGTGTGTCATCAGTCCATTTCGACTTTGTACATATATCTGAATTCCAAATGAATGGTCTGGAGGTAGGACATTTCTCAGGTCATTTTATGTTGACTAAGGGACACTGTTTTGCAAGAACACCCATCCTCGTGCTCAGTTCTAGCTCGAAACCTGGATTCCAAGCCAAACAATACCGTTTTATTAGTTGCTGCTCTAAGGGGGGGAAAAGCAGCCATATTGGTTTGTCTAACTGCTTGAAACCTGTGAAGAGTGAGGGGAAAGGTACTGCGTTTTGCTATATTAGGATATAGCCATTTGGGTCCTGTAGCCTCTCTTTTGTTGTTCATGTCCGAGTGGCCATGGGATTTTCATACTGTTTACATTCTGATTTCACGATCCGTAGGTCATTGTGCAGCCCCAGTGCTCTCTGCTTGACCCTGAGTAACTTAGGAAATTGCATCCAAAGAGTAAGGGTTTAAAACGAAATTTAAAAAAAGGTACCTGTCATTAATCCATTTACAATGGAAAATCCCAGTGCCTCTCCTAGATCAGTGTTGGCATTAAAGTGGACTGTACAAATGCAGTTTGCAGAAGAGTTAAACCTGGCCTCTGTTGGAATAGCCTGGGGGAGGGGAGTTTGCCCTTCTTCCAGCAGCCGCTTTAATACACATTTGAATGAGCATCAGAAGTTAATCATCTTTTAATTGTAAGGTAATCGGCAAACTTCTACAGGTTTGAATCATGTCTTTACACAACTTAAAATTACTAGGCATTTTTCCCTTTGGCTGAAAGAATTCTAAAAATCCCATAGCACTTAACGCTAGGGATAATGTCTTGTTTTGGGTTTTGGTTTTTTTTTTTTGCATGCTGGGTTGAGATCGCTCCCAGCAGAACTTCCATTGCAGGCAATGGATGTTACTGACATGGCAGATGCCAATGAATGAACAATATTGACTTTTTTCCTTCTTGCTTCTGCCTGCCCCCCTTAAATACAGCATGCTTCCTGCCGGTGCAGTCCCAAGGCAAAGAGGTGATACCCCCACTGCAGGTCATGGTATGCCGACAGAGTTGAATGTCCTTTTCCACGTAAATGAAGACCTACAGTGAGAGATGATTGCTAGTCCAAAACCATATCGTGCTGCCCAAGGAGTCCGGTCTCTTTGTCAGCACCAGTACTATGCTAATTTGCATTGCTTTTTTGATGACCTGGGAAAACAAGTGCTATCACTGTGCTCTTTAACCTTGGTTTCCTGTACTGCATAGTGGGGATTTGTAACTTTGGGGTGGGGGGGGAGGGAATGTACAAAGCAGGAGGCATCTCTGATCCAAAAGAACTTGCTCCCCCTGGAAAACATTCAATAAATGACTACAACGCCTCTTTCACAAGGGTTTTTTGGTAATGTCTTCCAGTCCTAGTCCATTAATTAAACCTCTTTTAAATAAAATAAAAATGTGCAAAGTAGTTTACTAAGAAGTTTAATTTTGTTGTGTTGAATCCAAGCCGAGTTCGGGGATTTGTTTAACAGATGATGATGCTGCTGCTTCTACTTCACACTAGTGCAAAGAAGGGGAAATACCATTGGTGTAAACCAGGTCAGAAGAGGAGTCAGAGGTGGGTTAAGACACACAAGCTCTTGTGAAAACCCTAGCATTGATTAGCACACAGGTGGTAATCATCCAAGTGCCCCTGAACTTCAATTGGATGTGAGTGTCTCAGGCAGTTGAACTAATACTTTCCTTTAAGTGCTTCACATGTCTTTTCCCATTGTGCATTTGGCACACGTTTCCCCAGTGCCTCTGCATTTCTAATGAAGCTCAAAACAAATCAACCACCTGCTTTGTGGATTTTGCACCAGCCTCCTGGTTGGATTGCTCTGAGCCTAGGAAAGCTTGTTTCGCAACACAAGCACCTTGAATCTCTCCTCCCTTTATGCCTTTGAAAAAGTAATACCAACAGCAGTGGCCGTTAACAAAAATGCATCCATGCTCCATCTTCTTGCACCCTGTCTAAAACCACGTCAGTTGTACAGAAGATAACTGACGTGACCCTGCTCTTGGTCTAACAAAATGACAGACATTCTGCCTCTGTAAAACATGGCAATGGCTATGAAGCGAGTAACTTCAGTGCTTTAAAATACTTAATGTAATTTGGTAGGATCCACATGAGTTTTGACTGCCTAGCTACTGTTGAGGGTACTTAGTAATAAGTATGAAGTGCGTCCTACACCGGTGTGTAACTATAGACTAATGAACGCATGGAGCTGTCTCTCAAGGTAGGTAACCCACTGCTTTTCTCACCCCTCTTCAATGTGGTGTTTTTTGCAGTGCAGTCTAATGATTTCACAGTAAGTGAACGCCAGCACTGTAGTCTATACTGCACCTGGCTGTACAGGTAGGACATGAACAGCAAGGAAGAGATCCAAACAGTTGGGATGAAGTGGCAGTTGTTTGGATTCTACCCACCCACTCTCTTTGGAAAGAGGTAAAGTAGAGCAGATTAGGAGCTCGACCAAGCACTAATCCTGTGTTCCTTTTAACCAGCTGCATAACACCCAAGACTCCAGTTCTTGGCACAGGGGAGGTGTTGGTAGCCTAGATCCTGAGGAAATAATTGATTGAGACAAAAACAGGAGTACGTGTGGCACCTTAGAGACTAACAAATTTATTGGAGCATAAGCTTTCGTGGGCTACAGCCCACTTCTTCGGATGCATATAGAATGGAGCATATATAGAGAGAGATATACACACACACACACACAGCATGAACAGGTGGGAGTTGTCTTACCAACTCTGAGAGGCTAATTAAGGGGAAAAAACACTTTTGAAGTGATAATCAAGATAGCCCAGTAGACAGTTTGATAAGAAGTGTGAGAAAGATTCAATGTTTGTAATGGCTCAGCCATTCCCAGTCCTTATTCAATCCTGAGTTGATTGTATCTAGTTTGCATATCAATTCCAGCTCAGCAGTCTCTTGTTGGAGTCTGTTTTTGTAGTTTTTCTGTTGTAAAATAGCCACCCACAGGTCTGTCAGACACTGTCTGTTCCTGTTGAGTGGAGTGTCCACAATTGTGTAACAGTCAATATTTGCAAGTTAGGCCTGGTCTATACACTCACAGCAAGCTTTGATTTTATTTTTAAAGCTGTGCCACTGTGTTTAGACAAGCCCTTAAACAGTCTTACTACTTTATGCTTTGCTTGGGTGGAATTCAACACACATGGGCTATCAACTGTTCATCTTCATAGGCTACATCAGAAGGAGTAGGCTAGTCTGTCTGCTACAGCATCAGTTCACTGGTCTTTCCCTGCAATTTGCAGCATGGGAGCTTGCACATGAGACAGTGAAGCAGAGGCCTGGGTTTGGAACAGTAGGTTCTGCTCTCCTTTGCCACACAATGGTGCACTACCCCCTATTCCTCATCACAGTTCTTTCAGTAAGGTACACGCTGCTTCAGGAGTGAAACTTCTCTCCATAGATTAATTCTTCACAGGCAGAGTCACTCACAAGTAGGTGGGGAAAATGAATTAGCCCCAGAAGCAGCAGAGGATTAGTCTAAATTGATTTCATACCACACACCATGTGGGGTGAGGGCAGATGAGACAGATACAGAAGCTGAATCATTACCACCACCCCCTCCTGCTTGTTTTGGTCTCTAGCCTGATTTCCACATTTTGGTAACACCAAGGACAGAAGGAACTGGATTTTTTTTTAAGCTAATTAAAAATAGATGAAATAGCAACAAGTAACCTCAACTCACTCCTACTTCCACAATGCAGTGCTAGGGGCTATCCATCTGTCTCACAACACTAAAGAAAATTAATGCTCAAGCCCTGTTCCCAACCCTTAAGAGTAAATTTTCCTTCCTGCTTGGTATAATTATGCTCTACCCAGCTCCAGGAGTAGCTTATACTAGAGCAGTTTACTCTAGTAAGGGGCTTTGAACTGATCAGTTTTTCAAAATAATCTTGTTCTGATTCTCCCATAGGGTGTTGGCTTTTCCTCCCCATCACTTTCAAAAAGTGACTCCTTCAGCTTTTTTCCTGTCAGTGGAAAGGCTCCACTTCTTACTACAAATTTGTGACTCAGACTTTAGACTCTGAGCTCTTCTTTTGGGTCAGTTCAGTTTTCAGACCAGCTCCAGCCTCTGTTCAGGAAAAGTGCAAAACTTGAGTAAGCCGAAAAGCCAACTTCCCACCTCTCATCTCCCCTTCTGGAGTGGGAACAGGACCCTGCTCTTTCACACTTAGCACCAGGTGTGATAAAGGTACCTGCTGAAGCAAGGCAGAAAATGAAATGCATTAGAAACATTGCATCACTTGCTGGCTAAATGCTGCCTGGGTTTGTTTTTTAACATAATTCCTCAGCCTAAGCTACAACAGTCAATATTTTCTTTTAAAACAAATGCAGTGGCCAAGGAGCAGGACCCACTTCAGGCATTTGGCATTTCCTCAGGACAATGCACAAAGTATTTCAACTAGGAGTTGGAAAAGAATGGGTGTAAACTTAAGTGTCTCCATGACATCATTTGAGTCTAGCCTTCAAGAAACAATCAGGAGCAACCAGCTGATGTTTAGGGGATTTCCTCATACCACACAGACAAGAGTGTAGCCTTGGAAAGTACAGTAAGTCTGGTTCTGTAATGAGACACCAAATCTCAAGGGGCTTTGATGGAGTTCAAATAGAAGAATCCATTCTAATTAGTCTAATTGCAGCACCTGTGTTAGTGCTGCCTAGGGTTAAACAACATTGCTCATTTTGGGGGGCTATTAGAGAAGTTTATTGGAGAGAGGTGGAAGAAATGAGCCAAAAAAAACAAAACAGCACTCCAAAGGGAACTGTAGATTTAACAGCAGAGAATCTCACTCCTTTTATTCCTACACTGTAAGAAAAAGCTGCACACATTGATCCATAATATTAAGCTACCACAATCAAAGTTCTTCTCCCCCCTCAGTTAAAGCATTAAGAAATTTTTCAATTCCAACTTCCACCTCTAAAGTAAGCCACACATTGATCGTGGTAGCAAGTGGTTTGTTTGTTCTTGGAGTGAGGGGACATGCACAGAAGGAACCACCTTTGCAATCAGTGCCTAATATGGAACTTAACTGCTCAAAAGTGAATGGGCTAGAGCAAAAGGGACAGCTCACTCTTGGGGAATTTAAATGAAATCTGGGCCTCCCTCTAAACAGATTAATTTATCTGATTAAGTTATTGATGGAACCTTGCACTCAAGCAGCACCATGGATCTATCAAAAGGTGTTGATGAGCTACTGCTTGTCATGATTTTCACAAGCATCTTGATTGAAATACAACAGCCCATGTTAATGTTGCTTCAAACAGCCATTTGGGTACTGCCAACCTCTCCAGTTGCCTGCCTAGTGGTAGCTGAGGTTTTAGGAGATCTCAATTTCCTGCAGGCTTTGCTAAAGCATTTTCCTTCCCGCAATCATACAACTGGAAGGGACCTTGAAATGTCATCTAGTCCAGTCCCCTGCACTCCTGGTGAACTAATTATCTAGACCATCCCTGACAGGTGTTTGTCCAACCTGCTGTTAAAAATCTCCAATGATGGAGATTCCACAACCTCCCTGGACAATTTATTCCACTGCTTAACAACCCTGACAGGAAGATTTTCCTAATGTCCAACCTAAACTGCCCTTATTGCTTCTTGTCCTATCCTCAGAGGTTAAGAAAAACAATTTTTCTTCCTCCTCCTTGTAACAATCTTTTAACATACTTGAAAAAGTATGTCCCCTCTCAGTCTTCTCTTTTCCAGACAAAAACAATTTTTTTTCAATCATCCCTCATAAGTCATGTTTTCTAGACCTTTCATCATTTTTTGTTGCCCTTTTCTGGATGCTCTATTTGTACACATCCTTCCTGAAATCTGGCACCCAAAACTTGACAATACTTCAGTTGAAGCCTAATCAGAGCAGAGTGGAAGAATTACTTCTCATGTCTTGCTTACAACACTCCTGCTAATACATGCCCGAATGATGTTTGCTCTTTTTGCAACGGTGTAACACTGTTGATTCATATTTAGCTTGTGATCCACTATGACCCCCAGATCCCTTTCTGCAGTACTCCCTCCTAGGCAGTCATTTCCCATTTTGTAGGTGTGCAACTGATGGTTCTTTCCTAATAGGAGTACTTTGCATTTGTTCTTATTAAATTTCATCCTATTTACTTCACACAGTTTGTCCAGATCATTCTGAATTTTAATCCTATCCTCCAAAGCACTTGCAGCCCCTCCCAGCTTGGTATTATCTGCACTTTCTAGCAAGGAAAAGCTACTTTTAACAAACATGATCTTGTCACCATCACCATGTCATATCAGCACCTCCCACTCATGCTTTCCCGCCTCACAAGCCCCTGTGTGCTGGGAAATTACTATTACCCCCATTTTACAGATTTGGGACCAAAGCCCAGAGAACTCCACTGCTCAAACATTCTGCAATACCACTGCTCTCAGCCAGGCTCGGCTAACTTGAACAGTCAACACTGCAGGGAAGACCAGCCCTTTTTGACTTGTCCCAGGGCCAGGTGCTGAACCCAGGGGTCAAAACTCCCAGGCTAACATCCTAACCAGGACCATCCTTCCTCTCCATGTTTGTCAACTACTTTTAGTGGTGCAAGTCACTTAAAGAATGAGCAACCTATCCCTGAGAATGTTGCTCTATCAATTCTGATTAACCCAAATCCAGACTGTCACCCACTTCAGGCCCACCTGGCAGGCAGTGGTACATACATTGGTTTTATGGTCCCACTAATAAGATACAAACTTCATCCACTCACTAATCAGGCTGGCAAGGGGACGACTGAATGTCACTTTTCATATAGTCAGTTGGAACCAGTGGGGGGAATAGAACTACATCAGAGAAAACTGGCAAAAGCAGGAGGAGGAAAATTATTCCTGAGTATGAAAAAAGAGATACCTATTTTTATCATCACTGCTTCCTTTCCCAAAGGAATTTCCAGGATTTGAGTTCATGTCATAAATATTCTGCAATGATGCATAATTAGCTGCAACTCTACTTTTTAGTAGAGCAGAAATGCCACCATTTCAACCCCTACTGTGTTTAGAGTGGAATCCAGCCACCCTCCCATTCAGCTGAATGAAGAATGGGCTATTCTGACTCCAACCCTAAATCCCAAAGCAGAGAATTACTCCTCCACCCACTACACATGAAAATGAATTCTGAAAACCTCCCAAACACTGGAATATTCAGACACCCTGATCATTTACCCCTCAGCTTTAACAGAAAATTGTCCTGGGAAATGGTCTTCGGTATTTGTCAAGCTTCTCTCAATAAGGCACTCAAAAGTAGAGCTAAGCTATCCACCAAGAATGGGGGAGATAGAAAGTCAAATATATGGATTTCAAACTTACGAGTGTGCATGTGGGGGAGGTTGACACTTTCTTCTGCCTGTCTCTCACACCCTGGACAGAATTATTGACATGTTTAAAATTACAGAAGGCCTTTTCTTGTTCAACCTGCTGCCCAGGATGGCTGCTAAGTCAGGAGACCTCAGCAGAATGAATGTTCACATCCTCCTGTATCTCACATAGAAATCTGTTCCATCCCCGGCTCAGTCTACAGTCTTAGTACAGCCTGGCAAGGAGAGCATCAGTGAAACATGAAGAAAAAAAAAATCTGACTCACTCTGCTGAATTTTGTCAAAGGCAGCTAAAGATCCAGAAGTTACAGCATGCTGCACATTGCTGGACAACCCTTCCAAACCGGGCTGGCAAATCAGCTTTTTCTAATAGTCCAGGCTGTACTGGTTTATTCTGAGAACTAAAAAATAGAAACAATGTCTTTTATCAGTGTCAAATTCACTCCCTTGTTATCTACCGCTAAGACATTAGACAGCAAGGGATGGGGAGAGACTTCCCACTGAACAGATTGGGGTGTTGTAGAGCAATGGGGACACAAAAGTTGGGGTGGATGGGACCTCAAGAGGTCATCTAGATCATTCCTGACAGGTGTTTGTCTAACCTGTTCTTACAAAAACAACTGGGATTCCAGATCTCCCTAGGTTACCTGTTCCCGTGCTTAACTATCCTTAGAGTTAGGAAAAATGTCCTGATATCTAACTTAAATCATTAGTCAGACCAGCAAAAGATTTCTAAAAATAAAGTTCTGAGTTTTTTCTTGGCCTTCTGTTTGAACCTTTCCCACAAGGGCTAGACACTTCTAACATCAAAGCTCAAAGTTGCTCATGCAATACATGATTCCAGGAGCTGTGCCTTCAAGAAAAAACACCAAATGTCATGATAGCTGGCAACTCTGGTATGGCAATTGCTAAGTTCTATAAGCCTTTAAATGATTGCTCACTGTACTACAGTATCCACTAAATGTATTGCATGGATAGACCTTGCCAGTAGGTTGCCAAAGCCCAATTGTATCTTCCCACTCCCTCTGCTAAACTGAAGCTTTTCCTTTCATTATAACATTTACCCTAAGTTCAGCAGTTGCTATTAAGGTACAAATCCTGTGGCCTTCTGTATGACTCATTTCACTCTAGCACAAAGACAAAGCCCATTTCTTTACCTACACAAACATGGATGTGATTTGATAATCAACTAGAGCCATTGATAGGTCCTCTTCATGCAGTCACAAGATATTGATCATCTCCATTGCAAACAACATACAGTTGATAATGTAGGGTATCAAGCAAAGCCTCTTCCCGATGCAGAAGACTGGATTTGGTACAAATAGCCTTCGCTGTTTGCCAGGTAGCATATATCAAGCTGAAAAGGTTCATAGGTGCTTCTCCTTCACTGATGGGGTCTTACTCATTTCGTGTATGTCAAACCACCATTGTAGTTTTCCTGCTCTGCAAAATGCCCTGCACACTGGGTCCCCTCTACCATAATTGTTCCTCAGAGCTTTCTAAGCCAGGTTGAGTGCTGCATATGTAGCTTAGGCTCAAAATTTTCTACTCTTGAAACTGACAACTGTGGAAGGGAACCGTCCTCTAGATAAGGTAAGTCTTAGACAAAAATTGACCTCAAACAAGCAAGCACTGCAGAGATGCCACTGCAGTATCTCTGAACTATTGCTACAAAGCTATTGTGAAGGACAGTTCAATAAACCTAAATCCCCATGCTGTGCTGACACCATCAAAAAGACTGAAGACCGATAAGGACGTGCTCTATTAAAAGCATTATATCAACGGATGCTTGTTTAAAAGGAAAGGACAAAATTAGGAGGTAAAGAACTCTGAAACCTAAAAATAATGGGAAATAAAGAGTTAGCTTCCTTTGAACTTTGCAGTGTTGTATCTGTGTCAGCCCCAGGATATTAAAGAGAGAAGGTGAGTGAAGTAACATTTCATTGGACCAGCTTCTCTCTCACCAACAGAAGTTGGTCCTATGAAACATTACCTCACACACCTTGTCTCCCTTGAACTAGTCAGTCAAATTTTCAATTTGCATCCTTTAAACCCAAGAGTCTCATTTCTGTAATTCAGTTACTACTCTTATAATATTAGAGCTAACTAATCAACTTGAACTATTTCCACACTTCCTGGTTGGAATGGGTTTAAGTGTGGAGTGAAATCTGAAGGGTGAACCTACAGAAGCTTTTATCAAAATAGTTTTACTTCCTGCATCCAAGGAAACAAAAACCACATCTAGTTTTATATGCATTTAATAGTTTACCAATTGGTACAATAAGATTTTTTTAATATGCAGAAAACATGAATAAATTTTGTTTTACACAGTCTGAGCAACAAATCTTACTGTAAAACACAGAGCAGTATTATATACATTCCTTTACTGATTTTATTATTATTGTGTCATATCTTCAGTTAACTCCTACAGTTTGGGAACTGTTTTCTCCAACTGCAATCTCTACATCGTTCTTATGAAAAAAGTTGATGTTTGCCTTCATGTCAATGTCAATGTCAGGATCAAATTCTAAACTTGAAGATTTCACTAACTTATCTTCAGAATGAACTGGGGGAAGCCTGAAGGATAGGTAGGACAAGAAAGCAGCTACTTACATGACACAGTGGAAAGATAAAAAGGCCAGTTAAATCCAGTCGTGACTTGTAAATCCAGCTCACTTCCCCCATCTCCCAAGTGTTCTTCCCTACCATTTTTTTTACATGTAGTTTTTCTCCACTAATGGAGATTATTCTTTGTAGTAACTAGGTTTCTTTGTAACATACTGGACTTTATGTACAGCTGGATAGAGAATGAGCAATCTAAGTGCCTTTTTCCTTCATTCAATTCAGCAATTTTTAATCTTCAAATTGTTAAAGGATTATCAAGCCACCACGGTCAACAAAAAAAGGATATATTTTTTTCTTTTAAATAGCTTTTATGAGAAACAAAAGCTATTTAAGAGGGATATTACCAGGCAGTTCACAAAAACAGAAGGAGGCAAACGGAGAAGCAGGGTACTGACAGTATAAGTAGACTGGGCTTGGTGAGTCTATAGCCGAAGCTTTCAAACCACTACAGTGCTCCACAGCCCTTGGAGAACTTGCTAGCAACTAGTTTTGCTTTGCTTTTTTTTTCTTTTTATTTAGTGCCCTGGGCACATCATTGGTCACACCATACACAAAAGCAGGACGGCTTTTTAATCTTCTAAAGTGCAAGATGCTATAAAACATCAATTTTCAGATTATGTCTAAACCACAATAAATTTTGCACTTTCAAGAATGCATCTAGGATTTCCTGGGCACGTTAAGTTAGCGTGGCACTGGAATGTCTGTCTGTTCTCATTCATTTTAACAAAATTCCTATTTGTCTATTTGGGAATGTAGTACTATGTGTTTTCTTTTAAAAATGCCAATTTTAGTAAGGAAAGTGACAAAGCAGCAGTGAACCTCTAAACCCTCCAATAAATTCCTTTTACAATCCAAACCAGTAACCTCATCATTGTACTTATCACAGGAAAGGCACAGGATTAGACAGCTGACAGAAAACATTGAAAACAGTGAAAAAGATCAACAGCGTAATATCAACTCAAACCCAACTCCTGTGTTGTAGCCTTCACTTTTTATCTAAAAACAGGGCTTTAACTTTTGATCCATTTTAGGACCATCCCTGAGATTATTCACTGCTTATTAAAGGAGAAGATTGCAAATTGAGTTGTTGCAAGTTTAAATACTCAGCAGGGTGTTTCACTTTCTCAATCAAATAAAATGCTGCTTACAAAACTTTAGTTCCTCTTTGTCCCTGTAAATCATTGCATGCTACAGGGGAAAAAATGCAGTGCACAATTTCCACATAATAGGTACCTTTAAGTTTCTCATTCATGTTTATGAATTATGTACACGTGTGGGGTTTACTTTACCCTTAAATAACTGAAGTTGCTAGATCCTATCAGGAATTAAAATGCAGTACTACTTTACAGTTGCAGATGTATAAAGAAATTTTAAAATGCACCATCTGGGTATTTGGAATTCTCAAAATAGGACAAATAAATAGCAGCAAGTTATTCCAGTTGAAACAGATTAAGCAAAAACAAAGACTTCGAATTTGTGTATGTTTTACTGTGGAAAACATTATCCTGAATGATATAAACCACTAGATCTAAGGAATTAGCCTCCATCTTCATCTGCTTTCAAAATACATTAAACGCTCAGTTTCCTCCCCTACACCAGAGGCACATTTATGCAAGGAACCAATAACAGAATCCAGCTCCTTCTGGTCATTTTATGGACCCTTTTTGTATGTGACTGTAGGAAACTAACAATCTTACCACTCACCATTTTTTCCTTAGTGTGTGTATACCCTCCAATCCAATGCTTTCCATTGAATCATTTCTTTAAAAAGGGACAGTTTTAAAAGCCATGTAAACAAAATTAATAAAACAATGCACAGAATAAATTCACCTATTAAAATGTCAGACTGGTAACTTCATTATATTGCAAATTTTAAAGTGGATTTTTAAAAAGACCTGGTTAGATAAGAAATGGATTTCTTAATTATCTACAATGGAATTTGTCACAAAAATGCTGATTAAAATATTCATTTGATATTTTCATTCACTTCGGATCAAAATATGTAACTTTAGGGATATGCAAATTAAAACTTCTACCAGAAATGGGTTACGAATTACCAAATCAGACTAAGATTTTGTTTGGTTTTTAACATTTACTTGATAGTTTCATTCCCACACTTGGGCGGCTCATTATAAGGCTATAAATGTGAAAATTATTTTTAGAAGCTTGTATCAAAATCTGTAATGGAGTCCATCACTCTACAATCAGATCCATTTTAGTGCTTTATTGAAAGAATTTGAATACTGTACCTTAAGATCTTTTTCTTACACAGACTATAGTAAATTTTGATGCAAGCTACATTAAAACTTGTTATGTTTTATATTACCTCACATTTCAGAAGGCTTTGAGGGGGCACTGACGAACCCCTGTATTCCCCTGCTTCCCACACAGAATACAGGGAGAGTGTCCTTTGATATTGGGTAACAGGATTGCACACAAACCATGTCAGAACCAAACAGTAAACTGCTACCACAACGTAGTCACTGTAGAGATTAAGCTCTAGATGGAAATCAGATCATTAAGTTCTACTAGGAAGGACGACTCCTCTTGGAAGTATGTCTAACAAGAAAAGCATTAAGCTTAAAGTTTTACATATAGCTTAACCACTGAATGACCAAATAAAATAAATATATCACATCAGCTGCTACTAAGATGTGTTCTCTTATTTCAGATTTACAAGTTAATTTGTTTATATAAATACACCACCCTTTGCGAGACAGGAGGCCAAAACAAACGTATTCTATTGATTTGGCAAATGTGTCATGACAAAAATCCCCAAGTTTAATTAATTCCCATTAATTACATATAAGGTTCAGAAGATTCTGAATTGCAGCCTTATTATCTAGTATCCTTAGAGAAGATTTATTAAGCACACTTAAGTGATGTTATATAGATACACATTTCTGAAAGAGCCCTACAAAACTTTTCCCAAATGAGGTCACCAATTCAGGCACCAACAGACAGCAGAAAGAAAAACAGGTATAATTATACAACATAGAACGACACCGTCAGCTATTCAGTTAAGTGCCCTATTTCAGTTATCCAACTTCTGCCTTCTTAGGTCTGATGTGACCAATGCCAGCCCATGTTCTTAAACCTATGGTACTTCTAGACAACGTATGTAAATTTACAGTATACAATTTGGATTCACCATGCATGAATACTTTGTGTGTAACATTTAATAAGCTCAATCTACATCCAGAATAATTTACATGAAAGGACAATATTTATTTAAACAGAGCTCAATGGATAGATAACCATGGTATCTGAGTGCATCCAGAGGAAAAGGGGGTCAAATGTGACTTCAATCAACGGCACTCCCACACTTTTACTGTTTGATCTACACTGCCAGTAACCACATATGGTGCTGTCTTGTGGAAATCTGTGAGAAAGAGAAACTCATATTAAATGAATGCAACAATTTATAGCATTCCCCCTCCCCATCAAAAATCTCTTTTCCCCCCAAAAGAGTACAACAATGCTATAAAAGTCAAGGATAAGGTCTTTGGGGCAGGGACCATCTTTTGTTGTGCTAGGCACTGTACAAACAACAGAGTCAGGGCCCATGACTGGGGCTCCTAAACACTATTGCAACAGAAAACCATAAGTCTAAGAAGTGTTCCCTAGAGTATTGATGGTAGTCAGAATTACCAATGAAAGTGTTAAAACTCCCCAGCCCAGGATACTATTGGAAGGGTGAAGTTAAAAGACCTTGAAACAGAATTTCAACAAAAAGCATACTCCAAATACTCTAAAAAGGGTACAAATCTCAGCTTTTTTCTGGAGTCCTGCTACAGGGAACTATGTTCTGAATCTGAGCCACAGAGGTCCCCAATAAGATGAGCACTCCCTCCCCAGTGACTGTTCAGCTAGAAGAGTGCTGGTGTTCTCAGTTCCCTCAAGGAAAAACTCTCCCCTTTCATACTGAAATGTTTGGATCTTATTAACATTTAAATCATAAGCTCTGTGGGGCAGGGGGAAAAAAAGTCTTGCTCTATTTTTTAGAAAGCGTTGTGTAAATGTATGGTCGTATGAAATCTGTAGCATCACTTAGTACACCTTAAGTAGTTAGATTGCTATCAAATGAAAGTAGGCTCAGATCTTGCATCCTCTGGCTACAAATTGAAAACACCGTTAAGTAACTTCATACAGATCAAAGTGTTTGACTTTGGACATCAGCATATACCATGTTTTTATTCCTGGAGCAGACAGATTTAGTACTGACCAGGAATAGATGCATGTGTATTTCACAGGCTTTAAAAGGAGACTGCTTTTCAGGGGGATCTGAGAGGCATTATAAACCCTGTAATCAACTTCTGATCAGGTCAATTGGTGGACAATATGTTTTGGGAGGGCTAAGTGAAGACTTCTTCATTGAAAAATTAAGAAATGGCAATCTTTAAAAAGCGGGTGCTATAAAATTTCAATTATATCCAACATGAACAACTTGATGTTATCTAACCCTCATCTGTTCTTTACTTCCCTATTGACTTTACTCCTTTTAGCAGTAATATCCCAGGGCATACAGAAAGCCTGACTCAAGTGCTAATTGTAATAAACACAAATACTTAATGGCCTAAGTTTCAGGCCTATCACTACCTTCACACAGAGGGTTTAGAAGAAACTAAAAAATTCTAAAGACTACAGAAAAACCACCACAACTAGAGATAAGAGACTCCGATAAAGCCAGCATTGTTCTTGTCTGGGTAGTATTTTAAACTTTTTGGAAAAAAAGACTGAAAAGCTAATAAAGCTAATTAGCACACACGAGCACACATGAACACAAAGTAAAGTATTTAAAGGGACAGCTATTTTTAATATACTGTACCCACAATCCCCATCCACACATACTGGTAAAATGTTTCGGACTGACAAAACTGAAAAGTTAAAGCTTTTCATCCACTTCACCAGCCTGCTTCAACCCTGATTTGAAAGGAACCTAAGTGGCTTGGAGACCAGAATATGTACACGTCTCTGGCCTGCGTGCTGAAACTCAATCATGCAGGTGGAGGTTTTAGATGCAATCATTATCCACTAAAAACTGGTTTGAGAATACGTAAGTTAATGCCATCAAATACAAGTGGTTGATTAACCTTACAAAAGTCTTGAATAGCACAAGTTTTTTCTACCAGATTTTCTCCCTGTAATACTGTATTGCTCATGTACCTTAAAATTAAACAGTCTTTTGGAACAGATTTTGTGCATCTCTGATGGCAACACTGCTTAGTGAACAGTGCATGAACTTGCATTTAAGCACACTTTATTACTGTTATTCCTTTGAGTACTGTATTTACAGTCTTCAAGGTGGATATTTCTGGCCTACAATGCAAGGAGTAGAAGTGCAGAAAGTTGGTAGTTTTGGTTCAGTGTTCTGCAGTAAGCATTGTAGAACAATACGTACCCAAAGAGGTAACAAAGTGTTCATGCGCATTAAGGGTTTTCATACATCGTTTGTTCTTGTAGTCCCAGACACGGAGGGTCTTGTCATCAGCACAGCTCAAAATAAATTTTCCTCCAGAATGGAACAGGACGCCACGTACCCAGTTATCATGGCCCACCTAATGAACAAGCAGACATAAGAAAGTTCTTACATTCTCTCTAGATCTGCTTAAAGTATTTCAACCGTCTCTCATTAGCAAGGTGTCAATATGGAATAAAGCTATTTCTTCATCACAGAATGCTAGTCTATTTTCTTAAAACCCATCCAACATTTCTTGTCTGTCCTACAAAACAACAACAACAGCCTTAGTGTCTTCAGGGTTGGATATTTACACCAATTTTCATCCCAGCCTTGATAACAAGTGTTGTAACAGCAGCCTAAACACAGCAACACACTTTTGAATTTGCTGGGTCTCAAGACACATTTATGTAGGGCAGAATTTAGACAAAACAGTAAACTTACAGTTTCAGAAGGTGCATCAAGATACCCAATGTTATACAATCACACAATAGTACTCCAGAACCTGTGCTGCTTTCACCAAGAAGAGCATTGTATTTTATTTCTTAATGATCCTAACAAAAACCAAATACTGATGCTATTATGTTGTATATTTTGTTTTAATGTGTTTTATTTTGTTAGCTTCTGCAATGCTAGATACTTCTAAAGGAGGAGAGGTGGCCTTTAAGTTTCAAATTCACATTTAAGATCATTCTGTTACTGACTAAAGTAATATTATGTCTGCAGTACAGAAAAAAACCTTACAAGTGTCATAAGGCACATGCCAGTGCTAATATCCCACATCTTAATGGTCTTGTCTCTGGATCCAGACAGCAGGAAAGGCCCAGGCTTACCACTCTTCTTAGTCTATGGAAACAAGCAGACTTTTAGATTATGGTATTTTCCATGGAAGAAAAATATGCAGACACCTTTCAAATGACACCCCTAATTTGAGTGATATTTCTAATTACCGGTAAGTGGAAACTGACAAGGTTAAGCCTACTAAGCACATACTACCAAACTAAAATAAAAATCCTGATGAACTTTGTTATTAACATTAACAAAGAAAAGTACGAGCATTGAACTATTATATGAATGCAGCAGCAAGAAATATAACAAAGTCCCCACCCACCCACCCCCAAACGACCCAAACTAAGTTTTCATTTAGGAGACTTAATAATGGTGCCCTTCTCAACTTAGTAAGATTGAGCCTTCTCATTTAACATGCTAGTGGATAACTTTGGATCAAATTCCAGAAGCAGTCCAATAATTAAATAGCAAAAAGGGAATCCAAACATGTTCAATGGGAACATTAGACTATCAAGACATACTATGTGAAGATTCAGAATACAGGAAGGGTATTACTCTCTCAACTAACTGATTATTTGGAAACCCTTACTCTGTGTGAATTTGTTTCCTTTAGCCCCAATCCCAAATATCAATGCAATAGTCGGTTGTTAGCTGCACAGCTGAAAGATTTCAATCCTAATACACCCGCTTCTTTTTCAAACTAGACTGCTAACAGAATGTATTTGGTTAATGAAACCAGAAGAGGGCAGGAGAGAGCATTACTTTGGTAACTAATTTCCTCTTGCCATGGTAGTTAACATTTGGAAATTACTTCAAAAATTATAAGTACATTAAGTGTTTTTAAAAAGTGAATAAAATCATCTCAACTGACATTTGTCCAAAACCTGTCATTCTGACAAGTTACTCTATAGTTTACATTGGTCTATTGCTTCTTTTATTTCACCTAAATAAAAAGGAACTTCCAACAGCCGCTGTCCACGCAGCAGTAGTCACATTTTATATCACCCTTAAAAGTGATTTGTACAAACTCTGAACAAACCTCTTACTGATGATTTACCTCTAAAGACTTTGGGCATATGGGTGGGAGGGGGGGAGGGGGGAGGGAAAGAGAGAGTGTGAATCTCTTGTGTACTAGGACATTCAAATCAAAGCTCAACTCAAATGAAGTCCCCACAAATCCTTTAGTAGGCAGCCTGCCTCTTCATTCCAGAATAGTTTTCCCTACCACTTCTCAAATGCCCTTTAGGTGATTAAAGGAACTGAACTAATGACAAAAACGTACCATCTCTTTTCATGTTCCTTGCAGGTTGAGAAATGGGGCTTCTTAAAATCAGAGCATCTCACCCTTCTCCCCAAAAGCAGAAGAAACTTGCCACTTCTGCCTCCCCCCTCCCCACCCCGACTTCCTGATAGTAAGTGCACAGGTAGCTCCTGAATTTACACAAAAAGGTCAATAGAAAGGGCACTAGAACCTGGGAGCTCAGGAAGTGATGCTGATAGGAACAATACCCCAAATGTGTTGTCATATATCCCTTGCATCCAAATATTATAAAAAACGTTTAATGATTGGGCATTTACTTTTAATACTCCAAAACCTTTACAGATGTCTTTGTACCATATCTGCATTGAACAGGAAGGAAAGAGCTGTACTGTATTTATGCTTACCTCGGATCCTGTAGCTTCTGATATGGTGGAGTAGGAGCTCTCAGGAGCCCAAGAAATGCATTCTACCACATGCTCATGTTCTCGAAGCTCAGCTTTGCATTCCTTTGTTGCTACCACCCAAACACGCACTGTCTGGTCATTAGAACAGCTGGCAATCAGGGTGCCATCCTGATTAGGTCGCACCATGCGCACCCATTCTCTGTGCCCCGTGAAAGTCTTCACACAATAACTACCAAACATAAAGGCAAGTAATGAATCAGTCCAAGCATTTGCTATAAAAATCTGGTGTAGGCAGCTTTATGGTTTAGGGACACGGGGGCTATTGTTGAAGTGGCTATGACTATAAGGTGGTCTACTCATGAACTGAATCATCAACATGCTGGCTAAGCAAGATGGAAAAGGCTCTAGAAGAGTTAAAATTCACGGACAGAAAGGTCACTAGATTAGAAAGAAAAGACAGCTAAAATAAGCAGATAGGGAAGGAAGGAAATATGAAAGTAGTAAAACAGCAGGCCTAGAGAAAAACTAGCACTGAGAAAATTAATCTGGGTAAAAAACGAGGCTTTTTAAAAAGACATCTGGGGAGATCTAGAGACATTACAGAAATACTTACTTGTGTGTTCAGAGCACACAGTGGGGGGGGAAGAGAAGGAAGAAGCGAAGCTTTATGGGAGGGTGTTACATACTGAGGAATGACAGTACAAAGATGGGAAGAGGCTTTTGTCCACACCAAGAATGGCACACCTCTCTGGTAGTTATAAAGGTTCAGTCATTGTGGCTCAAAACTATATTGAGCCACAATAATCTATTGATTATATTTCTGTAGTAGACCAAAGCTCACAAGGAGGGGAATCAATATGTGGTTACTGGATCTTTGGGGCCCAGTCACTTAGGAAAAATCCTTTAGCAGCCAGTCTCAAGGCACAGAAGCCAAAGGGTATGTTGTGATGATATTCAAGCTATATATGGTACACTTCTTACAAAGGGTACACTGTGTTTCCTTTCGGTATGGATGCTTTTTAACCAGAACTATACTTACCCTGTTTGAACTTCCCACATTTTGATGGTTTTATCCCTTGAGGCAGAGACTATGTGATCTCCGTTGGGCATGATGGCTACTGAAGAAACATTATGATCATGACCTAAAAACAAATCAAGCTTGTATTAAGTGGTGCTCCGACACACACTATTACAATGCATAAGCAATCCAATGTTCAATTCTCTGGAGAAATTAAACTACAATGTACTATACATTTTATGGGAGAATCTTAATACAGAAGCTTATGGGGGTATTTTATGAGCTAAGTAATATTTCAATGCATCTGCACTAGCATGTCAAGTGTTTGTGTGGCAGTGTTTGGGCATTAAAATATTAGCCTCACTCCCTTTTGCAATTACTTTTACATACATGGTGTGCATTACAGGGTAACCACTGTTTACAATAAATTCTGCAAATATGACACAGCAACACCATGTTTCTTGGAAAGAAAACTTTGAAGGAAAATAACTCAGGTTTTCACCAAGTGGGCAAGAACAAGACCTAAATGAAAATCCTCATTCAGGGGCTTAACACAATTTTAAAGATTAAACATTTCAAGAGTGCCTCACTGTAGGCATTAGTTATAGTACAATAACTGCATCATTGAGAGCAACATAACTGATGATCTCTCCTCCTATTATCTAGCGACTTAAGGAATGGGATCAGGATGGGTCAGAAAAAAATCAGTTCTGGTCCTTGCTCTTCCAGATTCACAGTGACCTTGGATATGTAGTTTCACCACTTGGCTTCATTTATCCCCATCTATAAGAGAGGATACTACCATCCATCCCACGGGTGTTGAGGATTAATGAATGTGTTTTGGGTCAAGAGATAATATTTCAAACATCTGAATAAAAGCGTTAATGAATGGAAAGCATTAGTAAATTTTGCTGAAATAATTTTAACAAATCTCCTCTAGAAAAAGTGTGTGTATTGTTTTGACAAGTCCAATAAAAAATTTTTTGACCATATCAACAATTATATTTGTCCATTCATGTAGAGGTTCTTAAACATTTAAGATAAATGCAAAATAACTTAAAAAAATACTGCCTCCAGTTAAGATGTTGGGGCAGAAGTTAGTATTTCTAAAGCTTTGGGTACAATGATTTGAATAATCTCAGGGCAACAGTTTAAAAGTATTAATTTAAGCAACCTCCTGTGTAAATATGAAATTCTAGTATTCCCCAAAAATTAGGTTACTAACAAGGAGGTTTTAGTGGTATGCAAGACATTTATTCATAGATATCTGGTAAATGCATAAACAGGAAGACTCACTGAAAAAAGTAAATCTTGCAGAATTTAAACTCCCACTAAAAAAAAAATTAACCATTTCAGTAGATATCAAAAGAGTCAGAGGAATGCTAGTTTTTAGCAGATTTTCTGTACTTCATACTGCTCCATCAAAGTGATATCCATTTCAATGGTCACTTTAAAAAAGGAAAAAAAGTTCAAACAATGAAATTATGAAGTATGGAGTGAAGCCATTTCGCCCATACCCATGTTAACTGAAAAAACATGGTTTACAAAAAACAAATACCCTATATGCTGGACATATGTACAGAGGTTCTGAAATACTGCAGTAACCAAGGATCATTAGCATAGCAAGGGGGGGGGGGGGGAGAGGTAACAACACAGATGACATGTACTTTCTGTGGCACACTTAAGGTGAATACAGCCCCCATTCACCTACTGCTGAATGACTCAGTGATGCTTAAAGAGCAGCAGATGCTTCACTGAAGACTCTGGGCACGAGAACATAAGAACGGTCATACTGGGTCAGACCAAAGGTTCATCTAGCCCAGTATCCGGTCTTCCAACAGTGGCCAATGCCAGGTGCCCCAGAGGGAATGAACAGAACAGGTAATCAAGTGATCCATCCCCCGTCGCCCATTCCCAGCTTCTGGCAAACAGAGGCTAGGGAAAACATTCCTGCCTAATAGTCAATGATGGACCTATCCTCCATGAACTTTAGTTCTTTTTTAGTTATAGTCTTGGCCTTCACAACATCCTCTGGCAAGGCGTTCCACAGGTTGACTATGTGTTGTGTGAAAAAAATACTTGTTTGTTTCAAACTTGCTGCCTATTTAATTTAATTTGGTGACCCCTAGTTCTTGTTATGAGGAGGAGTAAATGACACTTCCTCATTTACTTTCTCCACACCAGTCATGATTTTATAGACCTCTATCATATCCCTCCTTACTCATCTTTTTTCCAAGCTGAAAAGTCCCAGTCTTATTAATCTCGCCTCACATGGCAGCCGTTCCATACCCCTAATCATTTTTGTTGCCCTTTTCTGAACCTTTTCCAATTCCAATACATCGTTTTTGAGATGGGGCGACCACATCTGCACACAGTATTCAAGATGTGGGCGTACCACGGATTTATATAGAGGCAATAGGATATTTTTTCATATTATCTATCCCTTTCTTAATGATTCCCAACATCCTGTTCGCTTTTTTGACTGCTGCTGCACACTGAGTAGATGTTTTCAGCGATCTACAATGACTCCAACATCTCTTTCTTGAATGGTAACAGCTAATTTAGACCCCATCATTTTATATGTCCAGTTGGGATTATGTTTTCCAATGTGCATTACTTTGCATTTATCAACATTGAATTTCATCTATCATTTTGTTGCCGTCACTCAGATTTGAGAGATCCTTTGTAGCTCTTGGCAATCTGCCTGGGACTTATCTTGAGTAGTTTTGTATATCTGTAAATTTTGCCACCTCACTGTTTACCCCTTTTTCCAGATCATTTATGAATATGTTAAATAGGACTGGGCCCAATATAGACCCCTGGGGGGGACACCACTATTTACCTCTCCATTCTGAAAACGGATCATTTATTCCTAAGCTTTGTTTCCTATCTTTTAACCAGTTACCAATCCATGAGAGGACCTTCCCTCTTATCCCATGACTGTTTACTTAAGAACCTTTGGTGATGGACCTTGTCAAAGGCTTTCTGAAAATCTAAATAAGTTATATCCACTGGATCCCCCTTGTCCACATGCTTGTTGTCCCCCTCAAAGAATTCTAGTAGATTGGTGAGGCATGGTTTCCCTTTACAAAAACCATGTTGACTCTTCCCCTAATTATGGTCATCTGTGTGTCTGAATTTTGTTCTTTACTATAGTTCCAACCAGTTTGCTCTGTACTGAAGTCAGGCTTACCGGCCTGTAATTGCCGGGATCACCTCTGGAGCCCTTTTTAAAGGCAGCAGGTGGGCAGTTAATTCTCTCTCCTCTTGTTATTTAGTAGACTTTTCAACACAAACTTTGTTTCTTTAAAAAAGATTCTCAAATCCTGCTGATCACTCATTTCTAATACAAATTAACTAGATCACAAAACAATTATCTTGAGATGATGCAGCGGCATATGAATACTTTTGTTCAGAACTTTCTGAAGACTGCAGGGGTGGCCTTCATATTCTCCATCCCACACCCACAACCCATCACCTCCACCATGTGCCTTTGTAACCTTGAATTCAGTGAGCCTGGAGGTTTTTCACTTTCCTCTGCACCACGGGGCACAGATCACTTAGTTTAAACCCATATGTAAAGAGTGAATTCTCTGTAACTGGAAGTCTTTAAATCATGATTTCAGGACTTCAGTAACTTAGCTTAGGGATCTATTACAGGAGTGGGTGGGTGAGGTTCTGTGGCCTGCAGTGTGCAGGAGGATCATGATGGTCCCTTCTGAGCCATGCTATGGCTCCTGAAATTCTGACCGATTGGGAACGTGTTCATCCACCATTGTACAAGGAACCCACAATTTACATACACAATTTATAGACCAAGAGCGGGAAGCATGTTAATTCAAAAACAAGAAAATGTGGAACAAGAGATTCCCATAAAAGGTAGATTCAATATACCAAGCAAAATAGCAAAAACCACTTATTCTTCCCACATGTACCTCGCTATGTTTTATACCCCCATTCTCTTGTGGGATGGTCCCATTTTCTATTGAACTCTGGACACAGCAAGTACTAAAGCCATCTACCTGCTGTTTCACTGAAACCACCACTACAGATATTTTATTTCCAGTACAGTCTCACACACAGCAGATTAGAGTTGCATTTTCAATTAGCGATGGGACATAATACACAGTAATGTACAAGGCACTCCAAAGGTTAAAGAGAACTCTTTGGTATTCTGATTATATATCCGTTCTCACATCAGCAGTTTTCTGGATCAACAAAATAAAAAAAATTGATTTCTCTTCATCTTATAGATCACTAAGTCAGTCTCCTTACCATGCATGGTTCTGATGCAATCAAAGCCCTGGAAATCCCATAGCTTAATGGTCATATCAGCAGAACAGGAGGCCAAGAGTTTGCCACTGTGGTCAAAAGATATATCCTGCACAGAGTCTGTATGTCCCTTAAGGGTTCGTTCAAAATCGCCTGTCTCATAATCCCACACCTGACAAGTGAACAGAAAATTCGTTAACACCAGCTTATCACTCTTCATGTTCTTCAGCTTTACATTTGCACCCCACAGGCTAGTCTGGCACCTTGTTCGATAATTAACTTGAGCAGGAGACAAAGGAAAACTGTCCTAGAAAAGCCAAGCAGTGGAGGAAAATAAGATGTGCTATATTTATATGGTTTAGTTACTTTTAAGTTAATTATATTTAGAGAATAGGTGCACTTCCCAGATTTCAAAATAAATTAATGTAAATGGTCTCCTCTACAATGTGAATAGGAAAAGAGTTTGCTGCATCCCTGAAAAGTCTTGATACAATTTACCTTTTAAAAAGAAAGAAAAAGATCACGCAAGCGAGTAAAATTTTAATTAGGTAGAAGAGTGTGTGTGTGTACATATATATATGCATGCAGAGTCCTCTTCTCTTCCACCCGTTTCCCACCCACTTCCACAAACCCTTTCCAGTGTTCTTCCCTTACACCCTACCCCTTTCTAAGCATCAGTGTGCCGCTAGTACTTATGTGATGCTAAGGAGCCATATGATCAGCACTCCCTACTGGAAAACAGTGTATGAACTCTGCAATATGCAGCATTTCGGTCAGGTTAGGGAAGAAGATCTGAGGTCACTTCCAAAATTTAATATTAAGTAAATAGACTCTTGCATCAGCCAGGACACTAGTCAATAGAAATATGAAACATATTTGTGGTAAATATGGAGCTAATTAAGAGGTGAAAATGAAGTATTCACACTATTACTTGCCAATACTCTAATAATTAACCATGAACATAAACCTGCTTCACTCTAAAAGAAACACGCTACTACAGATGTTAATTTCTTTAATGCCATTGGCCTCCTCACAATCCAACTGAGGATTAACTAAATTAAGAGTTTCACTTTATAACATTTAGAAGCATGAAAACATCTGTGATTCTAAAATCATTAGCCTTATTTAATACTGCAAATAAAATGAGAGGTGATTCTGGTCACAGCTATTGTAAGGATTCATTTCTGATGTGATCTGGTTTCTAAGGTGGCAACGCATAATTAAAATAGCCATGGTTTATGCTGGACCTACAAAATGTATGGTTTATAATCTGTCTAGCTCTCCACCATCACTTCAGCATTACTCGATGTGTTAACAAGTGATAATGCCTGTTTAGAAAAATGACAGATGGTACTAAATAGTTTGAATTAAAGAACAGCACCCACCAGAGAAATTTCTTCTAATAGAAGAGAGTGAAGGATACAGAAGAGTTTATGGAAAAAAAAGTTTCCAGTAACATTTAACAAAGGCATATAAGAATGCCACTAAACAGTTTTAGCTAACCTTGTTAGAGAAATAATTCCCTCCCCCCACAGGAACGGCATGCCTTAGAGCCTGGAATTGTAGGCTCTACTAGAAGACGGGACCTTGGGTGTTTTTTTTTTTGGGATGTGCTGATAGAGTGGTAATAAGCTAAATGAAACAGTAACAAGTACACCTACCACTACCTATCTACCAGGCTAATTAATTATTACAGAGGGACAGACACTATGCTGTTCTGACCCACTGCCTAAGGTGGTTCAAAGGAACCGAGTGGCAGTTGGGGGTCGTTGTGCACTTTATGCTCGGGGGGGGAGGAGTGTCGTGAGGGCATGCAGGGTGCATATACAACTCCTGCAGACACTGCTGGTGAAAATGTTCTAAACTCCTGTGCTGGGGCAAATGGACACCATAAGTAGAAATCTACACATGCAATAACTCGAAGAATGACATTATAATTGGTTAAAAGTTGATGCAAAATGATTTCAATTTAATCTTCGTTGTATCCTCCATCATGACTGGTTGCTCAATATTTCCTTTCAATATTTGTTACCCAATCTCTTGAAGTCAGTATGACACTTACAATCATTTCCAAAGCAGCATCAGCTCCATGGTAGTTTTCATGCAAGCATAAATTTGAATTAATCCCCAAGCAAATGCTCAAGGAGAAGGTGCTCACGGACTGTAGCCAAGTGGAAGTACTCGTTTTCATTCCATGAATAAATCAGTTACACAAATATTTCTTTATAATTAGGACACTAAATGGACAAAGCACATGGCTACCACAAGAGTCCCCTATGGGTGGATTAACATCTGCAACAAGGGCTACAAAGATCTTAATAAAAATCATATTAGAAGTACTGGAAGACTAAACCTGTTTTTACTTACACACACACACACACACACACACACACACACACTTCCATTTCCCAAGAATGTTTTAAGGAGACTATTTTGAAAACCAGCATCAACTGGTGGCTGAGTATTACATAAGTAGAAGGTATCAATCCTTTACACTAAAAAGTAGTGGGGGAGGGAGAGAGGGAACATTAAAGTTTGGTGTTTATTTAAAATTTTAGCCTGCAAAGAAGTCATTATTTGATGAATCTTCTAAAATAGTCTTTTCTCTCTCTCTCTTTCTCAACATCTCATTACTCTTAACCCAATCAAACACTTCTATATTCCACATCAACTGCCTTAATCTTTGGCTACTCTCCTGCCACAAGAGTGTTTATCCTTTAATCTTCTGCCCGGTCCCTAAATCCATACTTGTGGTCTCAACAGCTTTCAAATATTTCTTCTGACCCAAGAGAAACCCCCAAAGACGACTTGAAGGCATCAGCCTAAAATCTGCTGAATACCACCACACAACAGACTATGATCAATCTCAAATTATAAGGGGACTATGAAAGTAGGTAAATCTTGGATCAGGATTGCATGTGTGTAGGTGGCATACATCCCTCATTATCTCAAACTGATTTGCTTAGCCCATCGTATAACTGTCTATAGAAGCATTTACCTTTATTGTGGCATCCTCTGAAGCAGAGACCATAACACTGAAAACTGGGTGGAAAATTACTCGTGTGACAGGACTCCTATGTCCACTCAATGCATACTTCTCTGGAGGACGAGGGATCCATTCTTTAGGGTCTCGTTTCTGACCAAGAGGTCCACCTGATGTGAATTCTTCCTTTGCTTCATTTAGCTTAGATTCTAATTCCATCACCTGAGAGTTATGGAGTTTAAAAAAAAAAGATCAATTGTTTCTACAATCTTCTACAGCGAGATTTAGCTAATCTGCCCTGGTTATTAACAAAACTAATTTTTCCGAATGGCTTTGGATCTAGAATATTTTGCTTCTCTCTTAGGTGGAGAGCAAATTACTGACCTCCAGTAGCTCTGACCATCCCTAAAATACAATGGAACAAGTTTCCTTGTAAAAGAGTCTGAGTAACACTTGATTTGAACACAAAATTTTCCCCAGAGCTTTTATGTGACAAGGGGACTAATATGCAAAGTCATTTAGATCTACCATACTGGAAAGTTCACTACTTCAAACTGGTTGAAAATAACTTTTCAAGTTACTGAATTTTGTGAACAGTCTTTTGGCAAAAGGTAGTTTTGTCAGAGGTAATTTTACTACTAAAAATGCTTACACACCCCCAGGACCCTGGTCAAAGACAATTTTGGGATTTACATATCAAGTGTGTACACAGAATATCCAAGGGCAAAAAAATATTAAAAGCTCAGTAAAATCCTGCAACGTTTACCACTACATTTGGTAGCCTCTGCTGTTAAAAGTATCAAAAAACATAGCATGTTAATACACTATATACCTAGGGATGCTCTATTAAGCACATACAGTTTTGTATTGTGTGTTTGTATTAGAGTAAGAGCCACTTACTCTAATGCATCAGAACTAAAGGCTTCACTGCAAAGGAAGAGATAAAGAGGACTAGCAGCAGAGCTTTTGCTTTCTTCCCTGCTAAGGAAGCTTTTTGGGGACAACTACTCAGCCTTTGCATTTCCAAAAAGCCTTGGGGCACTCTTTCCTTCTCACCATCTTCACAAAGTGCAACAGAAATCCATGAGATGAAGCAAAGAGTCATATCAGAGAAGCCACTATAGAAGAAGAGTTAATATTTTTGCTGGAGATGAAGTGGATAGTAGAAAACACATTTCAAGGCTAAATATTCTGCTTGTTGGATACTGTTACCTTCCCTGTTCTGCCTCCAAAAATACTTTTAGGAGAACATTTAATAAGCCCACACTTCCTTTGAATGCATATAAGAGTTTCTCTTCAATTTCAGTCCACCGAATACCGTTAATAATTTGCTTTAAAAGCTGATTACTCATTGTAAAATTGTAGAATATGAAAAACTCAAATCCCCCCCTTTACCTTCTTTTGTAATCTTATAACGGATGTCCATTTTTTCTCCAAAAGTCCAGCATACTTCTTATCTAGCTCTTCATTCTGAAACAGTAATTCAAGAAGTTGTTATAATGTACTTGTTAAGAGACAAGCCAAAACAAGCCATAATGTTTTCAAGAATGTCTAAACATTCAAATTAAGTAATTTGTGGGAGGAAAGAAGAGGAATCAGTTGATTTTTAATCAACTTAATTCAGTCACCATATGGACATCTTGATTTTTAATTAATTTATTTATTTTTAAAGACTAACAACATAAATACTTTGGCGATCTACTTTGGTTACAAAGTAACAGCGATGTTTAGCCAAAGATTTTCTGTGAATCAAATCCACAAACCCAAAGTCTCAGTCATCCACATTATTTTATTCTGGCCATTAAAACCCCCTGCTATTTCTAGGACTCATGAGAGCCTCTCACATGAGTATTACTACTGGGGGAATTCTGTACCACTGAGTGCGCACCGAATTCATGTTCCCCGCAGATTTTTTTGCTTCCCTGTAGATGATGGATGAATAGCTGAGAAAACCCTACTTGCAATTTGTCTGATTATCTTTCCCACCAACCCCCATAAATTAGAAAAGGCAAGATAGGAAGGGATGTGTTGATTGTGTGGACTGGAGAGTAAGTGTGACCTGGCGATAATTAGGTTTTTGTAGTTACCTAACCTTTTGATCAATCAAAAACTGACAGACCTGTATGTACAACAACCAAGGAAATATACTACCATTATGTTTGCACGCATAATCAGCTAACTTAAGACATCTGCTGCACTGCTTAAAAATTTACAAGCAGCTGACAGAAAGCAGGCTTGCATACATAGGCTATGATGGTTTCTTCTTATTTTTAGCTGATGAATACAACCCCATCTTTGTTGAAAGGCCTTCACATCATACCAATCATGGGGTTCAATCCAAACAGTGATGGGAATAATTTTAGGCATTTCAATAATCTCTCAAACTATATGGCTAAAGCAGAAATAAAGATTTAAATCCTCTATTTCACTATGTCTAAAAAGGTATTTCAAGGCCCTTTAAAGGCAATTTTAAGTCTTTGTAGTGTTCACAGTGGCTCATAAGTATTCCTTCTCTCAAAAGAGGAATACACTGGTAACACTGATTTAAAGGTTTCTAAAGATCTTAGTAGTGCAAGAACACGGCTACATCTGAGGCCTCCTTGAGATTCATCCCAAGGGCTGGATGTGCTCATAGACATGTAGGTCAGGAAGGGACTGACAGGTCATCCAGTTCAGTCCTCTGTACTGAGGCAGGACTAAGTGTTATCTAGAGGTTAGACCATCCCTGACAAGTGTTTGTCTAGCCTATTCTTAAAACCTCCAATGGCAGATTCCACAATGTCTCCAAGTCATGTGTTCCAGTTCTTAGCTACCCTTACAGTTAGTAAGTTCTCTATTGTGTAACTTAAATCTCCCTTGCTACAATTTAAGCAGATTACTTCTTGCCCTGTTCATTTGGGGGATTCTACCTTACTCTCTAAAAAAACAAACAAAACAAAAGAAAACCCCACGGATGATAACTACTGGGCTCAGAAATGGACCTTTCCTCTTCCCATTTCTCTTCTCCAACTCTAGGCTTTTCCCTGCACAGTGAACCCTTCTCCAACCTCTCCCCAGAGAAAAAAAATCTGAGATTGAAGTGTGAAGTTTCATTATGTCTACTGCACCTAGATGAAAACCCCTCACATTTCCTGTAGTATCCCAGATGTTGAATTTTCTAAATCCTTGACCTTACCCAATAAGTTCAGAAAGGATAACAGCTTCCGGTCTCAAATCATGCTTCCAGAGGCCACTACAAGTTTGATCCCTGAAAGCTTTGCCCACTATGAGAAATCCAGCTTCTGGCAAGACATACTCCTGGTTCCTTTCTTTTGGAAATACAAATACACAGTTGCCAGAGTGTCCATCCTAATGGGGAAGGGTTTGTCTCACTTGCTGGTGAACTGATCTTAAGGCTCTATTTCATCTGGATGTATCTAGGAAGACAGGCTGCATGCTGGGGTATGATACCTGACAGCTGTAGTGATGGTTTGACCTTGGGGAGTTTGCAAAGGCTATCCCTACAAGATGACAACTAGAGACTCCTATCATCTCTGGAACAATCTTATGAAGGTTGATGATGACACTCAAACCCTTGGAATTCCAATAGCTTTTGCGTTTGATGTCTAGAGAGTGTGTTCTTGCCCAGTGCATTAGTTCTGTGTAGTCAAGCTGCAGACGCTGAAGTGCTAACCTCAACTTGAGTATTCTGGGACAGTGACTTGACAGGCCACAAAAACGGCTATCGATACAGAGACAGAACTGGGTGCTGAACAAAGGGTCAGTGATGGAGCTGTTGCTGAGCTGAAGTTAGCTTGCTGTAACTAATTAAGAATCGCTAAGAATTAGGTACTGTTTTTCTAGATGCAAGGGATGGGGGTCAGACAAGCCAGTTGTCCAAACAGAAGAGGGAGAACTTATGACAGGCTACCTACTAATACAAGACCTTTGGAAGAGAGCAGATATCAGCCCGAAGGGGGGAGGGGAAGGATGGGAACAAAAGTAAACTAGGGAGAAACTTGACAGGAAACACGAGTGTGGAGATATGTATTTTAACTATGCAGACATTCATAGAAGTTTCTAGGTTCCACTGCTCCAATTATGGAGTTAATGCTTGCCATCTTATAGTTTGTAAGGGTATGTCTTCAACACCCGCCGGATCGGTGGGTAGTAATCGATCCCCGAACACGCTCCCCGTTGACTCCAGAACTCCACTAGAGCGAGAGGCAGTAGCAGAGTGGACGGGGGAGCTGCGGCCGTCGATCCTGCGCCGTGAGGACCCGAGGTAAATCAATCTAAGATACTTCGACTTCAGCTACGCTATTCCCGTAGCTGAAGTTGCGTATCTTAGATAGATTCCCCCCCCCACTTCCTCCCCACTGTAGACCAGCCCTAAGCGATGAAAGTTCAAATCTAAATACATGTTCCCTAACATTAGGAAAATGCAGCAGCAAATATGCTGCAGAATCTGGAGGAGTTTTGTGGACTGCTCTGATACTGATGAGCTGACAAGCTGCTATCAGATAAGTCTTCTTCTAATGGAAGAAATGTTCCCGGAGGGGTGGGGAAAGAGAATCTAATTACACACAATAACTAGTTGAAGGTGGAAAATGCAGTTTGTTGAAACTGATGAAAGCTAACAAGCCTTCCCCCTTTTAAAAACTCCAATGAAGACTGGGTACCAGGTCAAAATCTCATCTGTTCAGTTTGCCACAGGATGAGTTTTAACTTGATCCCTTAGAGCTGCAAGGCCTACAGATGGAAACCTGAAGTCAGCCATATTTTCTATATCCTTGCTGGTATCTACATCAGGAAGAAGGAAAGGAGGAGTAAAGTCTGCTATATATAGGTGAGGTAATGTTCCTCCGAAGTCTTGGTCTCCTCACAGGAACTTATTTCAGTTAAAGAAAGTTACAGTAATACACTACAGAAATCAAGATTTCTATGCCAGAAGCCAAGGCATCCTGTAACTTGCAAAGATATTTGTTAGGAGACAAAAAAGTTACCCAAAACAGAAGTCATTTGATGAATCAAGCCATGGATAAACAAAACAGTTTAGACTTGGAGGATTCTCTACAAATATTCCATTCTAGCTCCAGAAGGTGCATCAGAGCAGTATGTTTTGACAAACCTGACTTCATCATTTGGTACCAGGTTATAGTTCTTTTTGAAATTATCACAAGTCTTAGATACTGGGGCACTGCCTGGATGGCAAAGCTCTTAAGTGGAGTGATACACAGGATCAATCTTAAGAGCATCTCCCATAAATCATGACAGTCCCTGAAGAGCTTTTTTCATCTGTACATGCCTTTTGGGTTGAGCAGTTCTGGAGTCCTGACATTTCCATAAACTCTTATTTCATTCAATATCAAGATGAAGACATAATAAATTAATATCCTGTGTCCAATCTTAGTAAAGAATCCTGGGGTTTTAGAATATCAGATTATGAGAAAATAAGGTAACCAAAGTTTAAAGGAATCTGTGTGGAATTGTTTTTTGGGTGCAGGACGGCCATGCCATCAGATAATTCCTTTTCCTCTCCTGACAAATTGGATAACTCTGACCAGTTAGCTCTTTGAAGCCTCACTAGCAGCCAGAAGTACCAAGAATCCCCTTTTTTCCCCTAAGTTTTCAGAGACAGACTCCATTAGGTTGTTCACTTAATGAAGTCAAGATGCAGGTGGGGAATAGGTGCTTACTACATATGCTTTGATGAACAAGGCCTGGGGCATGGGAGGGGAACAGAAGGTTGAAGCTCTAGAAGCAATAACTATAACAAAGCTTGGATGGTTGAGGATTTTTCCCCCAAGCATTTTTCTCCCTTTTAAGGATCAAGGGCTCAGTCAAGGAGCTCCAACAATGAGCAACTGACCCCACCACTACAGTGGGATAACAATCTTCCCTAGTAAACACCAAGAATATGAGGAAAGGAGGCAAACACACTGAATCCTAATCCTCCCTCTTTGGGAGAGGAGAAGAGCAAGAGCAAGAACCCTGCTTCAAGGAGGGGCAAAAAAGGCAACCAGACAAGGGCATCCTGCCTACGTGACAGGTTATGTAGCTTCTGTCTCTGGGTCTTGAGTTACCTGGAGCTGGAGGAAGAATAGACTGTGGACAAAGGTGGAGGAGAAGGAAGTCTTCAGAGTGCAACACCTTGACACCCTGATATTCACCACTGTCAAGTAATTAGCATATGTTCTGTATAAAGTATGCCTTGTGAAGTATCTTTCTAAAAGTCTTGATCTGCTAGACATTAATATCTTGTTGGATTGTATGTGCTATTGTCGTATGTGAAGTTATGAAGTTTGGCTATGTATGTGTAACTGAAATATGTGAGAGGTTGAAAACACCCACAAGCAGCCTTTCAGGTACAACAGTAAAAAGGCCGAACAATGTTAATGGTTTATTGAGGAAATGCACACAAGTATAAGGATTACCCCAGGAACTATGTACAACAGAAACCTCTCAAAGATAGCACTACACAATGGGAACTGTTTGACCCTGGTCACAGCAAAAGAGCTTTCCAGCAAGTGGGAAGAAAATATAAAAGGGGAACAATGACATCATGAGGAGACCTGATTCTCCTTGCAACAACACACTGGGAAACACCTGAGGGGTAAGGACTCAACTGTGGAAAGTGATGGTCTGAGGCTGCCAGCCTGTTATCACTCAGAATGGGAATTTGCTCATTTATATCCTACCTATCTAGACTATTAAACTCAGTTTGAGGTTTTTGTTTACTTACTAAGGTAACCTGCTTTGATCTTTTTGCTACCCCTTAATCCCTTAAAATCCATCTTGTGTAGTTAAACTTGTTTTTGCTTATTCTGAAGCCAGTTTGTGGAATTCATAACTGGGGGGAGAGGGGAAAGGGTTCAAAAAGCTGTCAAGTATCAGAGGGGTAGCCGTGTTAGTCTGGATCTGTAAAAAGCAACAGAGAGAGTCCTGTGGCACCTTTAAGACTAACAGATGTATTGGATTCATAAGCTTTCACCCACGAAAGCTTATGAATCCAATACATCTGTTAGTCTTAAAGGTGCCACAGGACTCTCTCTTGCTCAAAAAGCTGTGTATATCTTCCTCCATATTGAGGGAGGGGGCAGATTTAATGAGCTTACACTGTACAGATTTCTGTGCAGTGCAAGACAATATAATTTTGGGTTTACACTCCAAAGGGGGTGTGCATTTGAGTGCTGGACAATACCCAAGCTAAGTCTTCCTACACAGAGCTGATCTCAGTGTCTGTCTTTCTGCACCTGGGTGTGGCTCTACATGTATGTGTGCTGGAGGAGGCTTGAGGGCCTGGCTCAGCAGGGCAGTGCAAGGGAACACAAATTGGTAGAACCAGCAGGTTCAGTGGTACCCCAGTACATCAGGTGGTACCCCAGAGAGGGGGCAACCTGTCACAGAAAGTTTCTAGACAAATGCGTTATCTGGGTCAGGCTCCATGGTGGAGCAGCCTATTACTCCAGCAATGTTTGGGAAAACTTGATTTATTTGCAGCATTTATCAGTATTGGAACCAGAATCGATCCCCAGATAGGGCTCTGCTTAACTCCTTACCACTCACTGAACCCACTACTGTGTCAGATATTGTTAGTCCTTTTTAGCTGTTTTAAAGTAGTCCCATCTAATTCACATTTTCCTATGAGAAAATTCCTATGTGCAATTTTAACTAACTTGATTTTCTTGTACCTCCCTTAAGACTATCAAATAACCAGATTGCCTACCATATTTAGGTCTTTTAACCTTGGGGGGATGGGGAGGGAACACTTAATTAGGTTGATGGATAAGTTTGATAAGTGAATGTTTTTATGGTTTTCAATTATAAAATGTAGGATATCCCAATTAAACCTTTCTGCTGATTTGTTACTTAGAACACTGAGTGCAGTTTAGGGAAAATCAAGTAAAACCTCAACTGAATATTTTGGAAAATAGGATGAACAATCCAAATTTTAAGAGAAATGCTAATTTACATAGTTTGTTTGCTAGTCCTGAGGGTTATTTTCAGAAATAGGTGGAAAGCACAATCACAAATGTAACCTGCTCATAGTCAACTCAAAACTTCTCCTGATTAATCTTACATATATGAACATAATATTAATTTCACTACAGATTTTCAATCCAAAACAAGGGATTTGTCCATTTTAGAGTCAGTAAAACAAAGATCAGGGATTTTCTTCATATGATTTGGAAGTGAGAAAACTGGCAAGAATTTGGTCAAAAGACATTGCACATATGCAAAAGAAGTTTTTGAATTTGAATATAATCCAGTTTTCAAGTTCCACTGACCAGTTGTTATGGAGACAAGTACCATACAAATGAAACAAAAATGAAAAGACAGGGTTAAATTCACCTGCGCTGTGAATCCATCAATGGAATTACGATGACAATAAGTTTGGCCCACTATTTCTAATAAGCAATAAACTGGCTATTCTGTCAAAATAAATTGTTTGGCAGGATTTCTGAGTAACTAAGTTAACACTACTAAAACTTTTCTTCCTTCTACATTACCACCAACTGACTTCTAGCAGTTTCAGGTACTGAAGTAGCTTTATGAGTCCAACCCAGGACATAACAGGAACATTTTCTGGATATTCTCAGTATGATGAACATTGAAAATGTGACTAACATGGTACAGGCTTTACTGCTCATAGAACGTTAACTGTTATTGACAGTCTCTGCAGATGCAAACCGTGCAATGTTATTAGCCTTTCCAGTTTCAAAAGGACCTTCATAACTTATTCCTCTATGAAATCTTAGATTATGGAGTAAAAAAGCAAGGTATGTGGATAACATGAGAATAATATGATTGCAGATCTGTTATTTTATAGAAATGGTAATTTTAATAAAAGTTTAAATGGATCTTCAAAAAAGGTTGATAGATGAAGTATTTGGGTCAGAATGTGCTTAATGTCTTTCCAAAAAATCAATACTAGGAAAAAATCAAAAAAGCAATTTTTAAACAAATTGCATATGTTCAACTGTTCAAGAGATGCTTTCACTTGAGTTTTAAATGATTTATTTTTTAAAAATAAGTCTTTGCGGCCATCGAGTTCAAGATGTCAAATATTAGTAATTTTACTGACATGCAAGGTATTCTCAATCTGTAATAACTGACTCAATTTTAGAGGCTAGTATTTACGGGATTAAAGGTGACATGAGCACTTTCAGTCAACACGCCCTACTACCTATTACACATCCCTCTACCCCCTGCCTCCCATGACTATACGGAATACAATCAATGATAGTGTGAGAGAGGCACCAAACTGTTTCAGCCACATCTGGAAGGTACTTACAACTGGAGCAGACTCCTTTTTTCTTCACTTTAGTTCAGCAATTAGTATATCCACTACACAAAACATGTTGCACTAGCACATTAATCCTATATAGGTGGTGCTGACTAAGGTTTCAAAACAGGAGGCCCAGAATTCATAAGTCACTTAATAGTAGTTGGTTAGATAAATGCTCTAGACTACAAAAGCCTCCTTTAGTTCTCTGCTTCTGTACAATTCCCAGTAAAAAATTAAATTTGGGAGTAAGAGAGGGGACCTTCTAGCAGTTAAATAGACATCAGAAAGCCAGAAATTTTTAAAAGGTTAGAATATATGCATATAAGTACATGTAGCAGTGTTGTCTGTTCAGTCAGCAGGCCTAGTGGTCTGGCCTTCTGCCTCCAGTCTCTTTCAACCCAATGTGTCCTGGACCGAGTCCCAGCTGGGTCAGCTTCCTTGTCGGTAACCCATGGTCCTGTTCATCCCAGGGTTAGGAACAGGGGAATCTGGGCTGGGTAGGAAAAGCGTGGAATAGCCAGGATTAGGCCCACCTCCTGCTCACCTTCCCCTGGGCCACTTCCTACCACACATGATGCCTCCGTTTGAGGTGTAGCTGCTATTGGATTAGAGTCCCTTGTTTCAACTCCCCCACAGCCTGGGGCTGATACAGGAGACCCTCTGGTGCTACTGTGTGGTTCTCCTTCCTTCGAAGGATGGCTGGGGAGGGGATTCATACATAGACCTCCTTATTAGGGGCGGCTTCTTCTACTACTGAAGATCCATGCTCCTCCAGGAAATGCCTTCTCTCCCCCACTCCTCTGGACTGCTGGAGATCTCTTTATACTGGTCTTTTCCCCAGGAGCATGCTCAACAGTGCCTGAGGGGCAGAGCTTTCCTGGCCCAGTACTGCTCCAGCTCTCTTCCTGTCTCTGCCTTAGTTGCGGGGTCCACAAACCCCTTCCCAGTACAGAAGAGTAGAGGCCAAAAGATTAAAACCCCTTACAGCATTTTTAGAGTGAATACAAAAGGATATTTCTGGAAGTATGACAATCCCCGCATTTTCCCCTTATGGCACAAACAATTCATCCTATTTACTTCATGCATTCCAAAAGGTTTCCCCTCGGCTTCAAACTTCCTGCCAAACCTGATATGGACAGGGTTAGTTTTGACAAAGCTAGAGGGGTCAAAAGTGAATCAGTCTTACCACTGTTAAGGTTGAAACTAACAGTCTGTTTCCATAATACTAAATTGGAAAACTGAATAATTTGTACTCCTTTCTCCAGCTGGGACCCTTAAGCATTTTAGGAGGGGCTCTGATTCATCCTATATCTGGAGAAAGTTCAGTAGAAGACTTGAGTAACCAAGGAAATGGATTAATTTTCCAGCAGAGTTAAACTAATACAGCCAGGTTCAGATGATCACCATGATCAGAACACTCAAGGAATAATATTGTGCGTCTCAGAAAATGAAATGCATTCTCCTGAACATTTACTTTTTTGGTATCAAGGAAAAGTTTATTTTATATTGCTATAGCACCTTTCATCCTGGAGGAACTCAGAGCCCTTTAGGAACTGGATCCCTACAATACCACAGAAAAGCTGGCTGCTCTGGAGTGATGGGTGACAGGCAGGTGGAAAACAGGCCTAAAGAACAATACACCAGTGTCAGGAATAGGGGAGTAAAGGGGGACGAATTTTGCCCAAGAAACTTCATGTTACAGAGTTGAGACCATCACAATATAGAGAGAACATTTACTGTGTCTTAAAGCGATTATTGCATTAAGCGTGCGTATGATGTATTGATTTCCACATTGTAAGGGCTAACAGGACTGTTTTAGCAGAAGTAGTGCACTCCACAGAACTTGTATAATGTTTTACAGAACAAACGAGCTTTATGAAGAATCTTGTGTTTAAACTCACCACATCTAACTCAGCTTCCTTTTTAAAAACTGAATAAGCCTCTTCATAACCATTGGATCGAAGGTAATCTGCTATTGCTCGATTTCTAGACAAAGAAAAAAAGATTTAACAGTAAGACATTCTTATCTTAGCCACAGTTCTAAACAGTACTGAAAAACAAAATACAGAATGCATGCGTACAGATTTTCAAATTGTAACCAATAAGGTAAACCTTGTTCTTCATTGTATTAAGACAGCATCAGCTAACATGACTAAAACCTTCAATCCAACTTTAAAAGCAAACATGGCATAAGTGGTCATGTCAAAATATGACCAGTAAAACAAAAATGCACATTTAGTACGTAGTTTTAAATTCTAGCAAACTTGCTGTGATTAAAAAATTCAGTATTTAATAGATAAATTATGATGATAAAGGCAGCTCTTGCTCACTATTTTAATACTCATTATCCCTTTAAGTAAGGATGAAAACGCAGGTTAAGTACATAAAAGCCGCAGTGGTTTAAGAGCAACTTTTGGTTTAGCTCAAGTAGATTTTGGGGAACAATTTTAAGACAAACCTAAATAACCGTGCACACAGGGATTTGCACTGGTTTAACTAGGTTGGTTTAAATTCATATCTTAGATTAAACAGTGCAATTCTCTCAAGTGAACATGTCCCAAGTTTTAGAATACATTGTATTATTCTGTAAAACTAAGTTTTTAATTGGTAATGTCGGAGAAAAACAGATCTACACAGTAAAGCAGTTCTATTTTTACATAGTCACTTTACTGAGTATTCCCACACTTCAAAAAAAAAAAACCACCTTTCCCAGGTATGGGCTAATATCAAAAAGTCTAATCCAGTACTTGTATGTGTGCAGTAACTCAAGCAAGAATAGAATGTCCAAGTCCTCAGTTTGTCTCCCACTATTAGGAACTCAGTTTCCTTGAGTGCATACCAATATGTTACTGTAAAACGGCTTATACTTCAGATGGCATCTTTTTGTTCACTGAATAACTAAAAAGCACTTAAAATATTCCAAGACTTTAGACCAATTCCAGTTTTTTTTAAATGATAAAGCCACAAATCTCACCTCATTTAACTTTAAAAATCTTAAATAAACCACTTGCAATCTCAACCTCTCCTCATCCTACCACTTCTTGTCAAAGAAGTTCAGGGCCAGAGATAAACCTGGCAATTCTATGGATAATCCAAAATATATACCGAACAGGTTTCTCCACTGAAAAAAGTGTGAAAGCCAATTCCTTTCAAAAGTCACAGATCCAAAAACCTGTTGTCAGAATATTTTCATAGAGAAAAGAATTCAATTGTTCAAACTAAAACCAGATCAGTCAGAGGTTCTCTCATAGCATCCTGCTTTACAGCTTACTAGAGACATGTTGTGCAGAGTCCATCATTGATATGAAACCAGACAAACTATAATCACATGCACGGGACAACACAGTGGAAGTTTTACTCCTTTCAACTAGCACTACTTTACAAAGTGACTTATTCGTCAAGAGGGTAATTAAAAATTGAGCAGGAATAATAATTTACGCATTTTACAAAAAAATTCCTGCTAAGTGCCAGCACTACTACAGAGCTCACCCTTGTATTATCAGACAACCAGGCTGTGTTTTCCAGTCACCTGAGCAGTGAAAAAACCTGAGCAAATACACTTCTGAAGATACAAATGAAACACGTATCCAGTAATAAGGTGCCAACTTTAGGATTATTTGAACAATAAAGGACTGCTTGGTTACGTTTAGAAGAGTCAGACAGTTAAGACCCTACAAAAAAATTAACAGTAGTTTGTAAATCAGAAGCCCAGCACTGACTGACAACAGTCATTGTTCCCATGAAGATTAAGATCTCCTTTTGCTCAATGATATACTGGCTCTTGACTCTCCACTAAGGCAAGTTACTGACATCATCAATATGGTCTCATTGGGGTAGGCTAATAACAGAGAAGCTGCAACAATCGAATGCTATAGGATGATGTACTGAATGAACTGGGAGTGGAATACGCTACACTCCACAGTGCATCACTAAGTGCCACCAACAGTAGCAAGCTCAATTTATTTTGGGAATACAGGAATCTTTGTAATTAAGTTTTACTATCATTATGCTGTGTACCAACATTTATTTCTCACAAAAGTAAAAAAAATTGGAGGACTGCACTTATCCAATAACAAGTCTTCACAAAAAACAAGTGTCTGGTACTAATTCCTTGAGCTGAATTAAAGAACTTTCAAAAAACATTTCACATCATTAAGTCTTCTTTAACATGTGGATAAGTTTATTTCAAAGTGCTCTTTAAGCACTAAATATTAATTCCTTAAAGTGAAGCAGCAACCTCTAAAAATACAAATGTTTTACCCCTCACACCTATTAACAGGCCTAAACAAGATTCTTCCAAAAAACAAAGAGGGGCCCCCAAAATACTTCTTACAAGGTTTTCACCTAAAATATCACCATGGAGGACAAGCTTTTAAAAAGAATCAATGGGATCCTCTCTCTCCTGCTCTCGCGCACACATTTGTCCCCAACACAATAAGGCACGTACCAAAATTTCTTTTAACTTCCTTCCCTTATAAACTACTGGACCAGTAGACATCTCCAAGTCCCTCCCCAACCTCTACCCAGTTAGCTTTTCCCAGTTCCTCGGCATTCCACATCCCTGCTCATTCTCTAGGATCTTCATCACATCCCCCTCTTCCTGTTATACATTCCTCTTCCCTTATGCATTCATTCTAGACATCAACCCACTGTCTGTATTCAGAGAGAACCATCAACTCCCTCCCAGTATTTCCTACTCTCCATATGCAGAATGAATGGATCTCTGACCTCTCTACTATCTTTTCAGGCCATCCCTCCTCTAAAGGAGCCCCAAGTGCATTGTCAACTCCTAATTATCCATGCAGAATGTCTCATTATCCCCACCTTCCTGTTCATATATTTGTTCCTTGAAGTTCTGGCTTCTAGCAACCAAAAGACAATATTTTAATTCTAGAGGTGTTCAGGAAGCCTTTCCTGCCTCACTTATCCCCAGCCCTTTCATAAACAAGGCTATAAATACCCATATAACCCTTCATGAAAAAAATGTAATAGTTCACATGCCGTTTTAGTACATCAGGGTTTTGCCTCACTTAAAATTACTTTAATACAATAAAACCTGGAAGAAATGGCATATGAATACTATTTATGTTTATATTAAGGGGATGTACTGACACGGAGGAGATACCTATGAGGGTGAAACTGAAGCAGAGAGGTGAAGTGACTTGCCCAAGATCAGACAGCAAGACACCAAAAGAGCCTGGATAAGAATGCTAGGGTTCCTGACTCCCAATCTGTTTTAGTTCTTTTACCAAGCATTTTATTATTTTATTTTTAACAAGGTAAAATTCCTCCAACTTTTCCCTTCCCTTTTTATAACGGGGGATAGTTCAGTCCATGCATTCATGAGCCATTTAAGCACTTTAGGCTGTTGTCCATCAACAATTGGGGCATTGTGCTAAACCAAACCAACTCCTGTATGCAACCACCATTTAAAACATCCCATCGTAGTTTTCTGCAAAAGCACACATGCAGAAGAGTATATGCACAGAAGACCATTCATAGTTTATCATGTGACAATTGCCTATCTCCCAAATTGAACTGACACCATATTTGTCTCGTCTTCTTAAGCTGAACTTTCATTCTAGAAGAGGATGTAGGGAGGCGGGAGTAAGCTGCTCCAGTAGTCCCAGAGTCCTGTGCCTCTGGGCACATAGGAACCCTGCTGACTAGATCCATACCAGGCCAGAATGGTGGTAGCGTGGCAGGAGATGCACCAGCATCTGCCCAAGACACCACCTTCCTTCCCTTTTATTTCCCCCCATTAAAACAAGGAACTTGGAGAGACTTCTGGACTCATTTTGTATTAATTTCTTCATGACTAACACCCCTCTCTTTCATTGATGGGGGAAGAGAGGCTAAGGGTGACAGTGGAAATTGGAAAGTAGGATATTTATTGTGAACTCCAATAATGAAGCAGAGTGGGTCACGGACAGATTGCAAGAAGGGGATCATTTATTTTATGTCTGGAAACTAGAGACTTAGCAACACTATGCCTTTATCATCATTTTACTTGCATTGGACATATATTTCTCATTCCACACACCTGCATATTGTTTTGACTCTATTTACATTGGTCCTGCAGAACTTGTGTGTGCTTGCTAGGCATCACAAACAGAACACAGAGCAAATATTTTAAAACTCTAAACTTCAATATTTTATTCTTATGTACTTTGAACAAACTACATCTAATTTTCAACAAATTATTCCTATGCCAAAAACCAAAACTTCCAGCTTCAACCTCACACTATAAAAGTTTTAAAAGACTGTTTCAAATAATTGGTTACGTTTTCCCTCCTCCAGTCTACCATTCCTGAACTCCTATCCTTAAACACTCAAGTTTATACCAGCAAGTTCTTTGCTAGTATAACCAAAGTACAGATGTAGAGAGATCATTAAAAGGTAATTCACAGAAACTTAACTGAAGTAGAACAAATACGTGAAGAGCCATTTCATTGGAATCAAACTGGAAGAGAAAGATCAGTGTTTCTTTGGAAGGCTGATGAAATAAGAACCAAGTGTAAGCAAAGGTTACTTTTGCTATTTTAAATAAATACTGTAAAAAAATACTTACAGTTCGTCTCGTTGCCTCTGTGACAGCACCATGGTGGCTGTGATGTCAGGCTAACGTGATTCAGCTGTGGCTGCCTCTTCAAGATTAAAAAATCTTGTGAATCCTGGATCCAAAATTCAGTCTGCCACAGTGCAGCTTCAACCAAAAGGAAAATGTTTCTCCACACGTGAAATCCAACAGGAAATCTGGAGGCATTCAACAGGGAAGGTTCATTCCATCTAGAAGGGGAAAAAAAAATACATTTTGCTTTTCAAAAGGTTTATGAAGCCATCTGAAGCTGGTTTGGAGTCACATGAACATCTACATACCCAGGTTGGAATAGTGAAAATGGACACGTATGTGTGCAAATTACTGCATTCTTCCCACGTTAATTTTTCTGTCTTGCACCCTTGCAAGTTCTCCACCTCTCAGAAGAGAGGTCTGGATAGGCTACAGCTGTCTCCTTCAATCTTTAGTTGCTTTCCTCACAGCAGTCTCCATAACTCTAATGATCTACATCTCCACACCACATTGTGAAGTGAAGATTTCCCAATTATTTTAGTCCATTTCAGTTTGCACCACCCAGCACAGAGGATCACTAATGATCTGAACCATTTTGGTACTGCTAGTTTCTCCCAAATTCAAGGATGGACTTTAAGGCAAAGTGCCTCTGAATTAAACTACAAAGCTATTGAGTGTACTCAAGCATTTATGCCAAAGCCTACAACATGAAAAAGCAGTACTAATATGAGATTTTTAAGCCTGTCATCACACCATCCAAAAAAAGTACACTAGAATTTCCACTGTAACGTGGACTAATCATCTGCTAAACATACCTTTAAAAAAAGTAAATATTAGTACTAAGTCTTCACCCAGCCATTAAGTTTTAAAATAGATTTTTAAAATCTGACCAGGTAGTATAATTCTTGGTGTTCTGGGTTACCTTGAAGCTTGTTGCTTTAACTGTACTGAGGTGGGTCTTGCAAACAGTAACCAGCCACTTATGACAGATTTTCAAATTCATTCTCAACATTATCTTCAAAATCTAAATCTTTACAGTGGTAGGATGAGTCATGGCATAAGTTTTGCTTTTCACCACTTAACCTTATCCTATGCAGTACTGGCATTTTAATATCCTTAGTGTGTAGACTACTTTTACTGGATGGTTATGATCAGATTTGGACCAGGAGCTGTCATTTGAATCACTTTAACACAGCTTCCCCTGCAGTTCCAGCGATCTTCCATGCTCTAGGTTCTGTTGTGCAATCAGCAATATCATTATGAGCAAGCCAGGATCCTGCATCATTGCCTATTTTTTGCACGCACTTGACAAGTGTCTCTGTACCACACCATTTACTCAGTCCTCTGAAGAACAAAGCAGACTGACCAAACAAGTGAGTGATTTTTAGGAATATAGAGTATAATGTTACAGTACTTCTGTGCTCAGTTTACCTTGCATTTGGAATATTTTTAATAAAAACAGTTTAATCCAGAATTTTGGTAAGAAGCCTGTTCAAAGCAGACCGTGTTCTTTTATACCCTAAACTCAATGCTTTCGTACACATACTTTAGTCCACATCCTCAAAAGCTAGATTTAGGAATAGTGCTTAAAAAAAATACTCAGCTGTTATCATATGCTAACACCATTTGGCTATCCATTGTGGACATGGGGAAGATGTGCTTTGAAGTTAAATCTAGGCTATAAGTTATTTGTATTATGGTAGAGCCTAGGTGCTCTGCTCTCGGCTCCTCTGTGCTAGGCATTGTATACTCAGTATTAACTATCCCTGCCCCAAAAAGCTTACAATCTCAACAAGATTGACAATTTAGTTTGCTTGACTCCATCCACAATACCAGTCAAACAGTGTTTTTCATGAACTAACTGAAACAGTGCTGTAGGAGCTGACCGTATGGCCTCCATGCCACCAGCAAGAGGCAGCAAAGATGACTACCTCTTATCTTAGTCTTGCGCTTATGCCTTGCTTCATGATATGGGTTGTTATAAAGAGGAGAGAGAAAAATTGTTCTCCTTAACCTCTGGAGGATAGGACAAGAAGCAATGGGCTTAAATTGCAGCAAGGGCGGTTTAGGTTGGACATTAGGAAAAACTTCCTAACTGTCACAGTGGTTAAGCACTGGAATAAATTGCCTAGGGAGGTTGTGGAATCTCCATCATTGGGGATTTTTAAGAGCAGGTTGGACAAACACCTGTCAGGGATGGTCTAGATAATACTTAATCCTGCCTTGAGTGCAGGAGACTGGACTAGATGACCTCTTGAGGTCCCTTCCAGTTCTATGATTCTATGCAGTTACAATGTAGCCCTTGAAGACCGACCTTTTGCAGTACAGGGAAGAAGTGGTATTCAAGTTAAGGGGGGAGGGAGGGGGAGAAGAGAGAATATGTAATACAAAACCATTGTCCCTTGAATTGATTAGAAAAGGTGCCCTCTAGCGGGCAATGCTGCCAGACCTTTGGGCATTCCAAACCATCATTTAGCCTTGCAATGGCTCTTTGGGTTTAAGAGTAACGGTCTAGATACTTATCTAGTTTATAGCACTCTAGTTGAAAACTGCAAAACAAAGTATTCTAAATACAAATACAAGCATTGTTCACAATGAAAGAATCCACTTGTTTCTGAAATACACTAGTCCTATAGGTAAGAGTAGGAATAAAGGCAGACAGAAATATTACTGACAAGCTGATGATACACCCATTCAACCGGCTACAGAAATCAGACTCCACAGCTGGCTGCCAAGAAGCTCCACCACCTAAACTTCAAGTAATGGGATACCAACACTGTCTGCAGCATTAAACTTTAGATACTAGATCATATATTAAGAAAATATGAACTTCTAACACTCACTCAACCTAGCAAAAAAAATTAAGGCTACCTGATGCAGACTTATTTAAATTCAGCATTCCAGATACATGCAGAGTCTATACTACAAAAGGTTTTCTCCATCTACACCTACAATTTTAATGTAAACCCTAGATTCTGGATTAATATAAATAAAATGCAATAAGTAGTCCCTATATTCATAGCAGATATTTCAGTATACTACACAAATACTATAACTCGAACAATAAAGTCATGACCCAATATTTTGTCAGACAATTTTACATCTAGGAACCACAGACCTGTTTTTCTGTGACACTAGTTGATGTGATTCACTGTTTAGAGAGGAAGCGGTTAGCAGGCCATGATTCTCAATTTTTCAGAAGGGAACTGCACAGCAAAGAAGAAGGGTGTCCTTCAAAGTCAGCATTTGATTTGCTTGTACAACTCAGTAACAGTAAGTAAAAATAAAAAAAAAAAAAAAGAACACAAAAACAAATGGAAAGCAAACAAATTGGAGCTAGTGCCATTAATACGAAAAGTAAAGAATTAGGTTACTTTTAAACAAAAAAGTAGTGAAATATGCTATATATACACACTTATTTATTGAAAGCGTGACAATTATGAAATTTACGTTTTAGGAAGCTTCTTTTGATGCAGTTCTACCATACATGTTTAATGTAATATCAAAGATGTGTGATTTTTGTAGCTCTGATAACACTGCCTCTCCTCCTTTCCTCCTGCACACACCTCCCACCAGTGTGTTGTGGTAAGAGCTATGAAATGATGGGCAATTCCTGAAAGTTCTGGTCCATTTCTTACCACTTTCTATTCTGCTTTGCGAAAGTCAGACATCATGCAGTGAGGACATGATCATTCTGCCCATGTCATGGACTCCAAATGCCTTATGCAACTCTAGACCAACTAGCTGACTATTAAGTTAGGTCCTCTCTATACTAAAACAGACAGCATCTAGGTTTACCTGGACAAGAGCATGGATTTGAATCCAGTTGCAAAACCTTGTATTTCTATAAAGGCTGAGCCAAATCACATTAAACTGTGGTTGAATGGAAATATATAGCCAGGGCTTTAGATCAGTAGGCTGTCTGACCAAAATGGTCCTGCGGGCGGTGCATACACATCCTGAAAAATTCATAAAGAGATTGTTGTTTCTAAACTGGAAGTTACTTCACATATAAAGAACAAGCACTACTCCCATATACAAGAACTCTAATCTCTTGATATCAGCTTTGAAACCTACCAGTACTTCCCCTGAATATATTCATTTACATATAGATCTTGAACCATCATAACTTATTTCCAAACTACATGAAAATTTGGTATGTTTCATCTCTGAAAATTTAGTAAAAAACTGAATGAAGAGTCAAATGAAACAGCCTTCATATTATCAAAAACTTTAACTAGAACAAGGAGCTTGATTTTCTGAAATGTTGATTCCTTCTCGATCAATGGAGAATGTGAGCTATAGGTGCTCTACAACTGTGAAGGCTAAGGGGGAAGAACAGGATGGATAAAAATCAATGTTAAAAAAAAAAATCAGATTTTTCATTTAAATCGGATTTTTCCTCAAAAAACATTTTATCTAAAGATAGCTTTAATTAAGATACATTATAGCTCAAAGATATCTCATCATGGAATTGGGATTATAAATTCTAATTCTATAGTATGAGAATATATTCATGTAATGTTTAAGAAAAGTTTTGTAAATGAATTCCAATAGTTCATGGATTAGTGACCCAATCTTATGGGGTTCCAGGGGCTTCTGTATAGATTATTTAATCTTTCTATCTACCCATGGGACTCAGTGCTCAGTCTAGAAGAGACCATCAGAGATGCTTAGTTTTGCAGTTCTCAAACTGTGGATTTGTGTCTCCAGAGATAACATGCTTGTTAACAGCAAAAAATGTTTTAAAATAAATAAATATCCGGAGGTGAGAAATAACATGCCTCAACCATATTGTCCCTCTATAAATTTGTGGGCACAGAGTCAATCCCACACCTCTCTCTAAAAGTGCAAAGTTTCAAAAAGTTCAATGAATAGAAGATTGTTGGGGGGGGCAGAATAGATCTGGACAAGGAGTAGTAGTCTAGAGATAAATGTGAGAAGGGAGGAACAGGCAGTAGAAACAAAAGTGAAACTGTTTGAGCAGCATATTCCAGGAGTCTTGAGGTCTTTCTGAGTGATTTGAGATCTACCATACCATTCTCTCATTAGGAGGGAAAACCTATAATGGCAGCAGGCTGTAAAAGACCCAGTTTGGGAATATCTTAATGAAGTTCCTCTACCTGTGGGTAAGACAGGCATGTGTGCAAAATGCAAACAGTGCAACAAAGAAAAAACTAAATTCAACAATTCATATGCTTGTTTTGTTAAAATATTATATGTTTGCTGTTGAAGAAAAAAATCCAGAATACACAACGCTGATTTAGTCTGTCTGGTGATTTTCTCCTCCTAATACAGCATGGCAAGAAAATCCTTCAAATATTAATGATTAACCTGTTGAATTGGAGATAGTTCGCCTCCCAATGACTTCATAAATATCGGCTTCAATTACCTTTGGTAAATGAAATAACCAATCATTCATTTTCTGATACAGCTGTCAAACTAATCTGAAAAGTTTTCAAAATAAATCACTTAAAAATATAGTGTGTACCTTCTAAAAATGAATAGATAACAGTATAGTTTTCCCCCCCACTTGCCTTGAAGGGACCATCTACAGGGGAAGCATAGTCTGATCTCCATACCCTCTCCATCCCTAGTGTACAAAGCTAGCAAGGAAGATTAGGATGCTGGTTTTTGTAATGTGACAACAGTCCACTAAGAACCAGATCCCATTAGATAACTGTTTTCAGTCACTACAGACAGGCTAGATTTGAACTGTGACCTAGAAGTGGAAAGCTATTATTAACCAACCAGAACTATCAGTTCCTGTCAACACCACTGCTTTAACTGTTTGTATGCATGTCTTGGTGAAGGTTTATAGTAAATTACATTCGATCTCCTTGATTTGTCTTTTGATTCAGACAATCTGAGTCCTTTCAGCAGATGGCTAGTTTTGTTCTGTCTGAGATTAAGTCTTATTTAGATGGGTTGAACTGAGCTAAAAGACTCAAATATCTTCATACTGCAGTTAAATAGTATTCAGCCGAGTGGCATTTATATCAAGTTGTTTAATTTTAAGTAAAATGTGCAAAAACCTTAGTTGTGAAAGTCAATTCCAAAGATATTATACTACACAAGAAATATGATAATGTTCCAGCCACAAGTTACAGTCAATATCATCATCATCGAGTCAAACTGGAGACAGCTCAGTCCCACCGTATGCTTAACAGTGAGGTGCTGCTGACATAATGCAGTAGGCATAAGGTCACAGATTGCTTCCACCAAAATGAGTTTCAAAGCTGGCCGTGGGGTAAAAGTGTGTTTAAGGACATAATTCATTCCAACCAACAGATTTTACACATTCATCTTATTGTCTACTTAATCTGTTTAGACATCTTGCAGGATTTAAGAATCCAGAACTCTGTTTTAATAACTCAGTCTAGGCAAATGGAAGTATCAATAAGCTGAAACTCCTCTTCTCACTGGGAACAGGATACTGTCAGAGCCCAATAATCGTACTTAGTGTTCAAGACATTGGGACTTCTACGCCCGTTTTATCTATGCCAAATAGCATCATGGTGCCAATGCTTTTTCAACAGTTTCAGATTTTTCATTAATCTGATCACCCAACCCAGATACCTAAAATCCCTAGTGCATTAGAATGAAACAATGTTCTATTAGCAGGGATAGTGCAAACTGTTTTTTTCCACCATGGTACTGCCTGCAAGGATCACAGAGTCCTCACATCTCTGGAATGGGCCTTTACTAACAGATCCTGGGGTTCTTTATGTAAAGAAACTGGAGCCCATACCAGTTTACATATGCAAATGCCAGATACATACAAACAGTGAAACCACATATGCAAGAGGTAAAGCTTAATTTACTGAGTAGTAAGATAAGTTCCTGGTAAAAGAGTGGTTTTGACTTCCTCTTATTTCTGTTTTAGGTGTTATTACAGAAAGTGCAGATATTAAGTACTATGCTGTGCAAACAGTGCCATTTCTCGCAAATGAATGAAGGCTCTATCAAATTTGACATTCAAACAGCTGAGAAAACTCAAGCAAGGCTAACACATTAAGAACAGCCAAACTGGGTCAGACCAAAGGTCCATCTAGCCCAGTATCCTGTCTTCTGACAATGGTCAATGCCAGGTGCCCCAGGGGGAATTAACAGAACAGGTAATCAAGTGATCCATGCCCTGTCACCCATTCCCAGCTTCTGGCAAACAGAGGCTAGGGACACCGTCTCTGTCCATCCTGGACAATAGCTAATTCTTCCCACTTCACTAAAGGGCTGCAAGCACCTTATGAAAACTGAAAAATGTTCCTCTTTCCTCATTACTAAGATCATGCTCATGAACAGGATCTTATAAAATTCACCTGTTTATTCCTTATCTGAATACAATTCTGTTAATGTCAACAGCTTACTCAGATATCATCTTGCAAATAGAAGATTAAACTGCAATAGACTAAGGAGAAGATTCTTTTTCATGCACATATACATTTTTCTTCATTTTCTATAAAGGACAAACAATAAGGATTTTTTCTAAATAAATAGAGTTATCCACTAAGTATTAGCAGCTATTTAAATACTAAAACTGAGACAGCCCTAGCCACTCATGGAGCTGTCTATGCTATAGAATATTTTAGTTTCAAACCTGATTAAAGAAATGGTTGACTTCATATTGATGATGTCCACATGCAAAAGTCATTTACTCCTATCTGTGTGGAACCCAACTCATGAACAGAGCAATATTACGAGGCTACACATGCTTCCAATATTTCTTCGCTGTTTAGATAAGACCATTTAACTATTTGTATAATTATGTTAACAAGTTCTACCTCCCAGGTCTTGTGCATCTCAATACAGCATAGCTGTGAAACAAATTCACAGTCCTTTCCTTTACTTCTGGTACAAGCAGCTGAAGCAGTGGGATAGATGCCCAGCATTTTCCTGAATATACATATATGAATGGTTGTAAGCGTGTGAGCAGGTCAACATGGTCACGCACTGCTGGCATGGCTTAAAACAGATGCTTTTCCTCTGGAAGTAGCATATCACAAACCAGTGAAAACTAATGATTTATTTATTGTAATTGTATATCAAAGAGGTCAACTGTGTAGCTCAGGGGTCGGCAACCTTTCAGAAGTGCTGTGCCGAGTCTTCATTTATTCACTCTCATTTAAGGTTTCGCGTGCCAGTAATACATTTTAACATTTTTAGAAGGTCTCTTTCTAGAAGTCTATAATATAGAACTAAACTGTTGTTGTATGTAAAGTAAATAAGGTTTTTAAAATGTTTAAGAAGCTTCATTTAAAATTAAATTAAAACACAGAGCCCCCGGACCGGTGGCCAGGACCCGGGCAGTGTGAGTGCCACTGAAAATCAGCTCACGTGCCGCCTTCGGCACCCGTGCCATAGGTTGCCTACCCCTGGTGTACCTAATTAAGGCCTTGTCTACACTGCCACTTTACAGAGCTGCAACTTTCTCGCTCAGGGGTGTGAAAAACACCTACCCGAGTGCTGAAAGTTTCAGCTACTCCCCTCGTGGGGGTGGTTTTTTTTACAGCGTGGGAGAGCTCTCCCAGCGCTGGTGCTGTGACTACACAGCCACGTTAAAGCGCTGCAGCGCTTTAACGTTGCTAGTGAAGATATACCTTGAGTTACTCACTTTTCACTAGTAAGTCTGAGCACTACCATTGGTTCAGCAGGATACTTGCTGGGGAATTCTTTGGTATTTTGGAGATAGAAATAAGTTAGTTTTGCAAAATATCCTCAACTCAGTTTATAAGAAAGCTACATGCCTCTACACACCAACATGAGGTGGATTGTACTCCCTTTACAAATGTTTAAATGGAGACGAGGACTAACCGACAAGTCAAAGGTCACACAGCAAGTCAATTGCAGGCCTAGAACCCAGTATTTTCAATTCATGGACTAATTTAAGACTACACTGCCTCCCCAGTAATTTTTTTTTTTTTTTAATTCAGCTAAAAAGCAAATTCCTGGTCAGTTTATTATAAGCAGTCTTATTTTGTCTGGTTAAAAAACAAAAGTGTCCTTTTCCAGTGTATCTCCCAGAGCACAGCTTTGCTCTTGCCTTCGCCCAAATGTTTAAAATTAAGATTACAAGCAAATAATTTATCATGCTAATAGCACTACTTTATCCAGTGAAGTTAGGTGCCCTTTTGTTGACTAAAAAAAAAAAAATAGTTAAATTATTTTCCTCTTGGTCTATCTGTAACAAAAGGTTAAGCAAGGTAGTCATTTAAAATGACATTACTTTGGGTAGCATTTTTGGGTAGCCATCTGCTAGTATCTTGCCTATGAATAGACCGTTCCATATCAATAAAGCTAATGAGACAACTTCACAGGCAGACAAACCTTTAAGCTTGTCATCTTACAAGACAAAGATGTAAGCAAAACAAAGATTTCAGGTTTGAAAACACACCAGGAAGAGTATTAATGTACCACGTGGTATGGAGTTTCTCTTTTTTGCTAAAGTCATTAATACAGACAACTCAGAAAGGGTCAGTATTGTGAGCCAATAAATCCCTTAAGGTTTTTAGGAAAAATCCTATAACAGATCCAAGATAGTGTTACTACTTTCTAGAAAAATATGTAGCTAAATTAGTTGCTTGTATGATGAAGTATAGCTGTTATTTTCCTCACTTTGTCAGGTCTGTAGACTAAGGTATAGAGGTTGCCATGTTCAGATATTACAAGTTAAATTCCCGTGAACCTGTTCCACTAGAGAGAAAGTCTTGCTTTGAGATAAATATAATTAACCTACAAAAGGTAGGAATCACTGTAACTTATTTCTTTGTATCTAGTGATGCTAATGTTTTAAGAGTTTTACATTTTAGCTGTAAAAATTGAAAATACAGGCTAAATATTACTCATTCCTTAAAGTTTTCTGGGTAAAAAGTTGTTGGATTGTTAAATCAGGGTTTAGTGTACTGACAACTGAACCAAGACTCAAGTTACAGGAAAAATGTTTTTTCTTTAAAAAAAACCCACATATCTGTATCAGCTCAGAGCACTAACAGTTTACAAAAATGTTCTACTACTCAAACTACTTCGGTGTGGAATACCATAGAACACACGTACCAAAGGCAGCAAAGAATGCAGTCACATACAGTCCATCTGGCCATTTGATACAATTTAAAGCAAATATCCTAATGGATACTTGCTTTAAGAGCCAAAGGTATTTTCCATCTCCTTGACCAAATAGAACTGGTCTCATCCCAGTGTAACTAAAAAAACATGTTTTAATAGATGTTGCTGGAGATGATCCTAGAATGAGGAGGGTTTTGATAATGTTTAGGTTTTTTGGGGGGTGGGTGGGTGAGGGGTTTAAAATGCAGAAATATGATTTTTGGTGTTAGCTGGAAAATCTTATGAACAATTTTCTTACAGAGATAAGATCTACAACACTGCACTTGCTGATCAATTTAAGAGTTAATAGATCAGACGAGTCTCCAAAAAACATTCTTCCCTCACCCCAAAATGAGATATTGTTTGTTTCTCCTATTGTCTGTCCTTAACCACAGTACCACTTTCTCAGTTTAAGATGGCAGTTCTGTGAAGTAAACAGATGTACTTCAAGAACAGATTTTAATTTCCAGATATCAAATGGTTAGCAATAACTGATATGACTCCCACAGACTAACAGGGCACAGATGCAATAGAGCGAAGCTTCTCTACTTCCTACTCCATGAAACTGAATGGAAACCAAAGAATAAAATGTGACAGACTTGCTCTTAATTAACTGCTTCCCTGCTAATAATGCCTTGCTCTGAAGAGATGTTCAATCTTCTGAAGGAAGAGATCTCCAATAAGAAGGATAACTTCAAGCACAAAAACTTCTCCAAACACTCCTACAGCAGCTCAACTAGAAGACCCATGAGGACAATGAGACTGAGGCCATGTCTACACAATTGGGACTGTAGCTATGATCCCTAGCTATGCCAGCATAATCCTATAGTACAGATGCAATCCGAAGCGACAGAAGGGGTATTTCAGTCTCTGTAGGAACCAATGCCCCAAGCGATGGCAGCTAGGCTGAAGGATACATTCTTCCATCAACCTAGCTGCGTCTACACCAGGGGTTAGGTTGCCATAGCTATATTGACCTATATTTTAAGCACAGGCTAGACCTGAGTGAGAGAGCAGGTGGCACACAATTTAGATATCATTGCTGCCCTGAGAAGGCTAACTTTAACATGAGATTCCTCTGACATATCTACTCTTCATATTACCAGAGGGTGCATCTTACATTAAAAACTTTAAAGACTCGTCCAAACATTTCTCTTTCAAAAGCAGTGTCAAGAAACAGACTAGTGAGGTTCTCATTACAGCAGACTCAGGGTGCATTTAGAGAGGCTAAATATGGAGGATAGTCAACCAGGCTGAGGAAAGGTGGAGACCTGTTAGAGCCTTTCCTGTAGGGAAAAGGAGAAAGCAGAATGGCCCTGGAGCCTCTTGTTCTTTTTCTAGGAGATAATGGGAAGAAAGAAAGTTCTTTTCCCATGGGAAGTAAGCAAGCAGAGAAAGATTAGTACAGGCATCCCTTCTCCTTTAAGAGAAGGGGAGGGAGGAGCATGAAGCCCCTGTTTTTCCAACAGAGAAAAACAGTAGCAGAGCAGCATATGTTGAGAAGGAGTTATTGGGTGGCAAAGGGCCTCTTGTGTACCTTGGAGCCCTGCAACAGGTAGGTTAATTTATATTTATATTACAGAGAAGAGCCAAGAATCCATTTAATAGGGAGAAAAGAAGAACAGAGGCCTTGCTAATTAATGGGCACTATGGGAACCCTGAATTAGTATATTTGGGGCAGGAGCCCATAATTTATTGATGTTAAGACAAAGAGCCCAACTTAAATGAACTGAGTATGCCCAGCATCTTCCACTCTAGCTTAAGCCCCTAAGTATGCTACAACTTAAATTTGTAATTAGCTCCTAGCACAATTGGATCCAACCATAGGTCATGTACACATACCACACAGTTAGAGGCTGTTACTACCTGTGACAGTTAACAGCATTTCATTTCTGCTAGCTGGTTGCCTTCCTATAACAAGTTCAACACTTTCCTACAGCATGGACAGGATCCTATAATCATATATGCATAACCAATTTAACTGGCCTTCCTTCTTTACAACACCCTACGTACTGTGACACCCCAGAGCACATTACCATACATATCAGCAATACAATTCTGTGTATACGTCCTGCTTGTAACTCTTTTCCTGGCTAAGGCTGCCTAGATTTTCCTAAAATGCATTGCTACAAACAGCAAGTACTGACACACATGCACAGTTGAGATAACAAAAGCTGCTGTGTGGACAACCTATATTACTTATAACCAATTAAGGTGACTTAACTGGATATAAAAATGACAGTAAAAAGCTGTAATGAAGACAAGGCCAAAGTGCATATATGTAGTGTATTAAGCAGACATTTTTGGAGTGTCATGGGGAAGCATCCCAATGCAAAAAAGAACTTAATTATATATAAAGTACATTAGCATTCTTTTACAATTATTAAAAACTAAATCTTACCAGCTTCTCCTGCAGTGGCAAACACCTACTAGTCAAAAGAAAAAGCTCAGTGGTTCAAAGTTGTTATAAGAGGAGGAGTCCCCATCAACATCGAGGAAGTCCCCAACAGCATCATGGTAGAAGCCAGTGACATCTGCTAGAATTCTATTCCAAAATCCAGCTAATGGGTGACATCTTTGTCACCCTGACAAACAAGAAGTCCCCTTATTCATTCCACTTTCTGGAAGCAGCAGCTTACTGTCTGCTATGAGAAACCAATGCCCATTCCTTTATCACTAACTCTTTGTAAACCCCAAAACAGCATTTTTGATCATCCTCTCTTGTGAGCCTCCCAATAATCCTAGGTATCCTAGATTTCCTGGCATAGTTAAACAAGTCTGATCAACTTCACTGCAGCCCACAGTGTTATGAATGAAGAAGTTAAACTGAAAATTATGACGACTCAGGTCTGTTTCAGAGGCTCTTAATTTTACTCTACAGATGCTTGAGAAATCTAAAAGCAGCTGCTAATTGATGGATCTATCTACAGACGCTGGAAAACACTATTAACATCTGTTTATATTCAGCATACTCTTTGCAATCACAGGGCTATGGTTTTGGGGGAGGTTTTTTCTTTGTTTCTTTTAAAGTTGAGTTCTGCAGAAACTGATGGCTTAGGCTCCCCAAGCAAGTTTCCCCCACTCAAAATTGGCAGGTGGTTTTATGAGTTCCCTGCCGTGATAACTGACATGAAGACCAAAAAGAGAATCTGTTAAGTAAGTTTTTCTGTACATTTACAAGTATGTATGATCTAGAGCAGTGGTTCCCAAACTTTAACAACCTGTGAACCCCTTTCACTAAAATGTCAAGTCTCACGAACCCCCTCCTAAAAATGAATATATCCAGGGATTTTCTCCTTTACCTGAGTATAAATTATAAAAGTAGTGATCTTGGAAATATAAAATTTGTTTTTATGACATGCTTATTACACACTATTTATTATTAATCATTACAGTATTTTATTACATTATAAAAACAGCAACACTCTTCCAAGATCTCACTTTCCTTTCATAGCTTGTATCATTTTGAATAAGCCTATTATAAGACAAGGCTCCTATGTTTCATCAAGGAGTATCAGATGTGAAACAGCATGAAGGTATTTAAGAAGACAACTTGAAGAGTTTCTCCTACACAAGCATTCAGGTCTTGAGCTGTCCAGACAAACAACGCATGTTACAACAAAGCTTAAACTTATTGTTTTTAAAATTATTATGAAGAACACTAGCTGCCTATTTAATTTTAAAAACACCAAAAAATATCCACTTCCCTTTCCATTTCTTATAAGGAGTCTTGAAGTTTAAATCTCAGTGTGATAGATATGCTTGCTTTGATCTGCTTAGCTCTTGGAAGTCCAGGGGCTCTGGGCTGCTGGCCCTATGGGGTCCCTATGGACAGCTCTGTCCACCATTAGGGAATTTTTTCCTCAAGAACCCCCTGTAACATTTCGTGAACCCCAGTTTGGGAACCACTGATCTAGAGTCTATTAGACCCCAGTCATTCATAACTTTGGTAATTTAAAGGAGACGGTAACAAGTTTTACATGCAGTAACATCTTTGCTCTGTCACTTTTTTTTTTTTAAAGCTAATGTAAATGAAGTTCTGAAATGATTTTGTACTTACGTGTTTTTAAATAAAAAGTTTCTCAGTTTTCAATACAGTGGAAAGAAGTTATCCAATACTTTTTACTGTATTGCTGTACAACTTAAACTCTAAGACAACAATTGTAAATGGCATCAGTAACGTTTCACTTTTAAAAACAGGTCCTAAATTAAGCTCAGGAATATTCCATGAAGGTACAGGTTTAGCTGTGAAGGAACATAGTTATAGCCTTAAAAAAAAGAAAGTATTCAAATCCAAATTTTAAAGTTAATTTGTCCTAAAATATTTAAGGAAAAAAAATACAGTTCTCAAAACTTCTGTTTCATCTTAATGATTAGTCTAACACAAATTATACATTTGAAGAATATAATCGCTTCCAAAACATTCAACTGCAGTTCTCAATATAGTGGCATACAAGCTGAAGGGTTAATCCCTATTTAATATTCATAGACCATATATAAACCTGGCCTAGGGGATTAATTTGTTACTAGATCTATTATGCCACCTTGTCTTCTTGCAGTATTTTAACAAAAATCAGATGGGGGTGAAGAGGTAAAACTAAAATCGACAGGGGATTTCAGTAGTCAAAACCCAGCGTTACTTTAAAGGGCAAAGAGTTGTCCATTGTCAGGTACAAAAAAAACAAACACTCATGTACCAGACATTCCATATCTGCCCTGGAAACTGAGGGACCAGCAACTAGCAGTAGATAGGAAGTTTTAGTCCCAACTCTTCAATTAGAAGGATTTTTTTCAGAAACAGGGTTATACAAATCTGTGTAACATTATGAAGAACATAGTATGGGTAGAAGAGAGTTACACTGAAGAATCAAAAGAAAATTATAGACATGGGAATTGCTTAAATGTAGTTTTGAGTTTAAATTGCAACTAGCAACTAATTTAGGATCCAATGACCAGTGTAATTATGTGTAAGACTGAGTTGTCTTTCAAAATTAAAAAAATAGACAGATGAATATATCAAAGGGACATAATTTAAGTCATTTCTGTTTGAAGACTTATTTACAAGCACACCTAAGGCTAGAAGAATTCCCTAATATTTTTATTTTTTTTCTGTTTCTACATTTGACAGAGCTATGTGTCTAGTCAACCTTCTCTCTTCACACAAGTTTTCAAACTCACCGAGAGGAAAGTGACTTAAAAAAACTGGTAAGCCACAAGCACTGGCAAAAGGGATTGAGTAGACGAAACTTGAAATCTATTCAGTAGATATGAGCCAATAGCATCCCTTTAAGCACTACCAAAGGCTAAACTACTGTTATATGTAGAGCTGCACTGCTGGTGAATTACATATACATACAGGGTACTTGGGGCTTAATATGACTCTTTCAAAATACATTAAGAAAATGGTCATTCCCTGCCAGCTTCAGAGATAAAATTCTCAAATGTATTATGGGAAAAGTGTGTCAAAGGCATTTCAGTGGATCTAGCCTCATTTCAATGGCTTAATTTTGTTCTAACATATATGAACAGAAAGCTGCTCTGAACCAGTGAACTCTAAGGGTATAACCACAAAATAGATCCAGTCTCTCTAGAATGAATTGGGGGGGGGAGAAGAGAGAGAAGGAGAAGACTATGAAGAGAGCACACCATTCAAGGAAGGAAGACGACCAGCTAGCCATGGAACTGGTCCAAAAAAAAAAAAAAAAAGTGAATTAACATCCATATCTCAAAAAGAAGTTTAAAGACATTTGTCTCCATCTGCTGGGAAGAAACTGCAAGGTAAATTATAAGGAGGATAAAATATAAACCTCCTTATCCTTTTGTTATAATTTATGTCATAAAATAAGCTAGTGAACAAAGCAGTCATCATACTAAGGTTTTATCCATCCTGCAAAAAAAGTGACCATGCCAGGAAATTTGGTTAAAATACCATTGAATCTTCAAGTAGAGACAGAAACTGAGCTATATTTTAATAGTATTTCTAAATCATATTACAGCCCTGTAAGTCCATAGTTGTAGTACAGTTCAAGAACATGATTAAGAACATTTTTAGTTCCCTCCCCTCTACTTTGCTACATCAGTATTTTGATCATAGCATTATCTGCAAATTAGACATGTCCCAGTACATAGGTCCTACCCTGGAAGATATTTTAGGCTTACTACCTGCTAAGCATGCAGGGATGAAACTAACAGTGCAAAGTGGGAACTCACTTATGAGGCGGACTAACTTTTTTTCTATTCAACCTATGTTGATACACAATTGGTTAAGAAGTTAGAGAAAAAACATTTACAAATCCTCCCACATTATTTAAAAAAAAATTAAAGAGATGTCCATACTAACCTCAGATGATTAGGCTGAAACATAAGTCAGACTCACCTTTAAAATATGACCCAAATGAACAATTTAAAGCAAAATATCAATGTAACCTATTACACAGAGTTTAATAGTAAGAAATACTTAATTGATCAAACAAAGGGACAAAGATACCAAATTTTATTTTCAGACCATATTTACAACCCAGTTTATTTAGTAAAAAATACAATTTAACATTGCACTCGTGCATGTTTTATTGGCCCAAAAAGAAGAGAAATTGGATGTTAGACCAGTGCCACTATTCATACAAGGAATTAAAACTCCCCCCCACACACACACACACACACCCCCCAGGTTGGAGATAAACAGTTTTTAGAAAGCAAGCGCCTACTAAGGTTTTAAAAAATGGGAAAAAAAAAAAACATGTTGTACCATTCATTTTGTAAGGTTTGCTCTTTGAACAATAAAGAAGTGCACAATGTCAAAAATTACAAAACAAATTCCATAACAGTCTACTTTAGAAAAAGCTGACTGGGAAATTCAGATTTATAACCAACATTCAGGTGCCTCTCACATATGATCAAGGCCTCGACACCAATGCAATATTGCAAATCTATTTGCCTTTTCAGCACCGAGCCTATTATGAAGTTTTGACCAAACCAAACATGCTACAAAAAGGACTTGCTGGCGCAAAAGTAGGTATCAAATTTTGACAAGACTCTGAATTCACTTCTGTATTCCATCGTTTTTGCTCCTCAGCTTTCCACCAATTTTGATGGAACAAAGTTTGACAGCTTCCTTCAGAAACAGATTTGAAATCAGAAACCTGGATCTTTAGTTCTAAATACTTGAAAAGGAACAATCTCCTGATTATATTCCATTAAATATATTTTGGCTTCTTCCTGCTCTAGACTCAGTGAATAACCTTGCAATTTATGATTCGTTTTGTTGAACATCGATGGAAAGGAGACAGCTTTTCTGTAGAGTTTTCCAGTTTTGCCCATGTGGTTCTCTGTTTATTAGACCAAGAGAGATTTCTCCAACTGCAACCATAGCATCAGCCTGCAACCTGTCAAGCCCCTCCAATATCTACAACAATTTTAAGCTCAATGCCCCCCGTAGAGTCCTTTGTATAAAGCATGTGCTATGTTTTCATCAAACTCCTCCTGACAATAGTTACAAATTAAAACTAACATTTTTGATTGTCTTTATATCTTTATCAATCTTTATGAATTCCACTGCGTATTGGGAAGTTTTCATCTTCCACAATCAGCTCTGAGATTGTTTAAAGTAGTGTCCCTCAACTACTCAGACATTTAAGACGACTCCACTCAAGAATTTCTTGTCTTTTTATACTTAGTTTTTGTTGTCCAACCAAATGGCAAAGGCTTCCTTATCATACTGCATCTTCAGGACCTTGAACACATTTCACAGTTTTCTTTTTAAAGAGTTAACAGCATCGACAAACAACCTTTTCCTCTGTGGAGCAATTATAGGGCCATACCTTATGTTTGGCCAGGCATCTTGCATTGGATTTTTATGTTGATTTTTTTTACTGTAAGTTTTTCTCTATTTCTCTTGCAGCATCCAGTAGTGGATCTGTAACTTTAAATTTGTCTGGAGGACTATATCCAGAGTGAAGTACTGAAATTGTTTCCTTAAACTGACTGTTGTGTATTACTCTGACGGTGATGTGGCCATGAAAAACACTAATACAATCCTAGCTTGCATCAGGTGAAGTATTTCTAGTAGAGACAGAGAAGTGTTATTACTATTATAAAAGGCACTCATGAGACCTCATCTGGAGTACTGTGTGCAATTCTGATCTTCTATGTTTAAGAAAAATTAATTCAAACTGAAACTGGTTCAGGAATGGTCTACACAGATGATCAGAGGAATGGAGAACCTACTTTATGAAAGGAAACTTAAGGAGCCTGATTTGTTTAGACTAACAAAATAAAGAAGGAGAGGAGAGGAGATTGCTCCCTATAAAATACATCAGAGGAATTATTTAAGTTAAAGGCCAATGCTGGCACAAGACCATATGGATATAAACTAGCCATCAACAAGTTTAGGCTTGAAATTAGACAAAGTGTTCTAATCACCAAAGAAGTGAAGTTCTGGAACAGCCTTCCAAGGGGAGTAGAAGGAGCAAGAAGCCCAACTTGTTTTAAGACTGAGCTTGATATGTTTACGATGGGATGGTATGATGAGATTGCCTACAGTGGCATATAAATCATCTGCAACTGTTATTAGCAAAAATATCCAACAGCTGGAGATGGGACACTAGGCGGGGAGGACTCTGAGTTACTACTGAGAATTCTTTCCGAGGTGTCCAGCTGGTGAATCTTGCCCACATGTTCAGGGTCTGATTGCCATATTTGTATCAGAAAGGAATTTTTCCCCAGGTCTCACTGGCAGAGACCTTGGGGGTTTTTTTGCCCTCATCTGCTGTATCAGGTACAGGTCACTTGCTGGATTGAACTAAAATAAATGGTGGATTCTCTATAACTTAATGCCTTTAAATTAAGATTTAAGAACTTCAGGCTGAGTTACTGAAGTCATGGATCTACTACAGGAGTGGGTGGGTGAAGTTCTATGGCTTGCGATGTACAAGAGGTGAGAGATGATCATGGATGGTCCCTTCTGGCTTTAAGTCTATGAATCTATGTTAGCGTAAAATTAAGTTGCAACTTTATCAAGTTCAATTTGTCATCTTCTAGATCTTTTAAATGTTCTTTGCAGTTCAGAGTGAAGTCATTGCCTATTTCCAGCACAGACACTCACATATTGAAATGTGTTTATCTTAATGCATCAGAAATAATAGAAGTCAAACATGAAAAACCCTGGGCAACACTTCATAGGGACAGCTTTTTTTTTGTTTGTTTTTTTTGTTTTTTGTTTTTGTTTTTTTTTTAAAAGAAGGGGGACGAGCTTGTTTCCCCCCCGCTGCTCTGATTAGAACATAGTATAGTAGTGCTCCCCAACCATACCCTGGCTTCAAAAATATGAACCATATTTAATATCATTGAAATGGGTGGGAAAGAAAGGAGAGAATAAAAAGAAAACAATCAAAGATGTATTTCCCAGTCATTGGGCAAGAGACAAGTATCTCTAATTACTATTAATGTGAGAAACATTATGCATAATGACAGATGTCAAATTTTGTAAGGAATAGTGCCAGCCAACACTATAGTACTCTAATTGTTATTTTATTCATTACAAAGGTCAGTGTATAACTGCTCTCAAATTTTTATTCTAGCATCTTCATTTTCCAAGGAGATAGCACACTGGATCAAAATATCCAGTTCATTTCTGATAGTCATCCTCCCCCCCCGCCCTCCCGCTCTATACAGCATTATGCCTCTAATCTAGATCAATTAGGAAAAAATATTCTACTGTTAATAAATGCACCTTCTGCTTTTAGAAAGTCATGCCTAAATTAATGAAACCATACTATTCCTAACTGTATGCAAGCATTCAGGCATCTAAAAAAACAAGTCAATTAAGAAGAATTGATTTCTCTTCCACTTAAAAGGCAGGTGGACCAAGTGTAACACATAAGTAGGGCAAGTTCAAACACTACCTAGTTACTTTAAAAAGAGTGGTATATCGCCAGATGAAAGCTTGAATCCATGGTAAGATGTGTAAATTAACTGATTTTGTTTACTGTGTTAAACTTCTTTACCATCCTATCTTACATTTAATACCTAAAATCGAGCTACCTTTGAGGAGAAAAGAAGGCAGCCTTGGGGAGTAAAAAATGACTTATCCAGTTAAAATGAGTCAATTTAGTTTTGCCCAGCATAATAGGAGCTAATATCCTTCCTCTCACAACCGTCATCAGTAGGGTCCTACCAAATTCATGGTCCATTTTGGTCAATTTCATGGTACTAGGATTTTTTAAAATTGTAAATTTCATGATTGCAGTTATTTAAATCTGAAATTTCAGGGTGTTGTAATTGTAGGGGTCCTGACCAAAAAGGAGTTGTGGGGAGATCGCACAGTTATTGTAGGGGGGGTTGCGGTCCTGCTACCCATACTTCTGCTCTGCTGCTGATGGCAGTGCTGGGCGACTGAGTGGCTGCTGGCAGGGAGCCCAGCTCTGAAGGGAGAGCGCCGCCAGCAGCAGTAAGGATGGCATGGTATAGTATTGTCACCCTTACTTCTGCACTGCTGCCTGCAGAGTAGCCGCCACTCTCCAGCCACCCAACTGTGAAAGCACTGGAGAAGGGTGGCAATACTATGATCCCCTTAAAATAACTTGCGACTCCCCTGTAACTCCCTTTTGGGTCAGGACCCCCAATTTGAGAAACGCTCATCTCCCATGTGAAATCTGCATAGTCTAGAGTAAAAGCACACAAAAGACCAGATTTCACGGTCCGTGACACGTTTTTCATGGCTGTGAATTTGATAGGGCCCTAGTCATCAGTATTAAAAACTGAATGTTGTAAAGGTCTTTGTTTTATGTCCCAGAGAAAGCACTCTATCCCATGCTACTATAAAAAAACCTTTAATCAATGACTGAAAAGGAGACATGCCATCTCAATCACCAACAACCCTTCCTACGACATCTTTTTATTCCTGAAGGTCTATCCAAGAACTGATCAGGCACAGCGCTATTTCGCATAGAAAATCTGATGAAACTGCAGCTGAAGATTGATGTGACTGCAGACACATCGATAGGAAGCCACAAAGATCTGGACATGTAACACAATTGGGTCTAACTCCATTCCAGAAACAAAAGACTTAATTGATTTTTTTTTTAAGGTGGTAACAGACTAGTAATTATAGTCATTCACCAAGTCCAAGAACTTAAAAGCAAGGATGACAATAGCCATACAAGAATCAAATAAATACATACTTAACCAAAAAACAATTATTGGCTCAGTTAAGGGTTATTGTGATTATCTTGATCTTTGTAAATAAACTATTTTTTAGAAGCAATTCTATTAAGTGGGAAACTTAAAATATTTGTCAACTGACAATCTGCAGTGAAGTACTTGGAATTCTTTAAATGAATGCATAATATGGATTTTTAGTAAAATTACATGTGAGGTATTGCCCTTGACACTGCTTAGTGTAACAATGTACATATGTAATTATTTTTCAAGATTGTGTTGTGTTTATATTTTGAGTGCTGCTGAAATAGCATTTTTGCTTGGGTCAGAACTAAGGTTTCTTGCCATGAAATATGCTCTTTATATTTTAAAATTAAGTGTTTACGACTCCATTACCACAAGATTTATTATATATCCCTTACTAGTCCTTCTTTGCTTTTATACACTTGGGTTTTGTAAGTGATGGGATAGGTGAACTACATATCATTGTTAACTAGTAACTTTAACAGTTTAAAGAACAAGACACCAAAAAACCCACAGCATCATTCCATTTTTTTCCTTGTAAAATATATATATTTTTTTTTAAGTGACACAGGATGGATAATTCACTAGGTTAAGTTAGAGAGGTACCAGTGATCAATACAGCAATGGTTCCAATAGAATCCTTCCTGCATCTGATAAGTGTTGAAAAATCCCTTTTCTACTACACAGCTAAATTAGACACTCATGGCATATGCAGTACAGATTACAACAAGTTGTATGCCAGACTGAAGTTTAGATCCCAAAACTGTTCCACATCCAACGTATAACTTGCTACACTATGTCATCTTAGACAAATCATTGAATCAGTGCCTCCTACTCACCCTAAGTGAAAGATGTGGCTGCTAAAAGTACTTTATTATTATACAGTAGTCATCAGCAGGCCCAAACACACTCTATCAAAGGCATTATCCTCATTACACTTGACTTTAGCACAGAAATTGGACTCATCCTGGTCAGAGAGGCTGTGTGGTCTAGTGGATGTGTTATGTGTCTACCACTTTAAAAAAAAAAATCAAGGTTCTGTTCTGAACTATAAACACATACTTCCATCTGGAAGATGACCCTGTACATATTCCCCCTAAATCAAGGGAATATTCTGGTGGAGAATGCAGGAGGAGGAGTATTTTTCTTTGAAGAATAGCCTTGGTCAGCTCAGACTCAAAGTGTTCCGACACCATGTTTTTCCTCTGTCAATTTCAATGACTTGGCTCCTTCAGATCATGTCTAATTTACAGGTAACGGCAGATTCTTGAACATTTTACTACTCCTGTGCCCTCCAAGAGTCAGTGTCAAAGTTTACCTATTTAATATTTGAGATGCAATATGACTGTTGGGCAGACAGAAGAACTTAAAGCAACATTATAAATATTTACCAGTATATATCATCATAACACCCAAAGGCCCCAATTGGGACTAGGATCCCCACTGTGCTGGAAAATACTTTTAATTACTATTCCAAGAGCTACTTTAAAGTATTTTAATCACAAGAAGTATTTGTCTTCTGAAAATTAGAAAGCTTTCTATTATCATACTTCATTCTAAAACAAGATAGGGAGGGGAGTTACAATGGAGCTGAAAATTAGCCTTTTATTAAAACTGTGGTTGCAAACTTAACTATATAGAGGCCAATGCTTCATCTTAACACTTAATGCCAGAACCAGATACTGTTCTTCCAACACACAGGCCTCTAACATTTGAGAAAGGAGTATCTCTTAACCGGAACCTATGGAAATACCAATATATTCTAAGATGCAATGCAATGAGCCAATAAAGCGCACTTGTTAGAAGCAGGATTGGACTTCAAAATATCTACAACAAAAATCATTAATAGATTAAGGAGATTTAACTACATGGAAAGTTCGAACAGGCAATAACAAGCTGTTTTTAATTTAAGGGAACCAAACTTTCAAATCAGGATACGTTTGTGTCTCCCCTGATCCAAACAATTTGTTTCCTGGAAGGTGGATGAGTTTTCTAAAATTTTCCTTTGTCTTTGGGCCCAACCAGTTTTCCAAACAGAAGTTAAGTGCATCGTATTAAATTTGCAACCAGCTTCTACTATGCAAAGGCTATTACTTCTCCCAACAATAACTCAGACAACTGCAGTTCATGTCTAATAACTTCTCAAATAAGAATTTAAATATTCAACTTTTTGCTATTAACTTACATAAATGTATTCAAGGACCATTCACACGCATAACATTTAGCAATAGTAAAAATAACCATTTTTGTTTTGACAAACAAGACAAGGCCCTGAGTTCAAAAAATACAAATGTATAGTACAGCTGGATGCAAGTTAGAGTGCATAGGCCTTGAGGAAAAGATAGTTTTGAAAGTGAGGCATGACACTCAGCAAATATTGATTGAATGGCTGTTTTAGGTGTAAAAGGTAACATGGAAGAAGGCACAAAGTTGAGAGTAGGTGATAAAGACTGAAATTTTTCAAAAGAAGATTGGGTGGAGTATAGGAAGCAGTGTAGGAAGAAATGATGTCAGATTTGTAGGCAGGAGAACCTTGCATAGAGCTATACAAGTGACTATTAGCTGCTACTTCCTTCAGAGAATAGAAAATGAACAGGTTATTCCTGTACTAAAGGCACTTAAGAAGATGCATTTCATCTTTCCAAAGTTACAAGGAGGAAAGTATTCTGCTAGATTTAGCTTTCTTCCTATTCTGGAGACATCTTACAGGACAGATGTTTTGTTAGTAATCATAAACCTTTCCTGATCCGTAACACCAGTTTCTCTAATAAATCAAAAATTATCTTTTAAAAACAACTGCCCTGTAATAGATATTTCATTGTATGTTAATTTTGCAAATAAGTTTAGTCTATACTCACCTAATACCAGAGACTAAACCCCAAAATGAAAAAGATACAAGCACCATACAAAAAATGATTCAGACAAATTATCAGAGATTCATCTTAAGTTCAATGTTATACTTTCTATGGTCAAGACTGGATGTGAGTGGGAACACTGCTTCCCCTCATTAGAGAAGGAGAGTACTTCTAGAGAGAATAAGAAGCCCTTCCTAGATGTCTACCAGTTGATCCCTATGATGTTCCTCAAACCTCTTTGTTCTAAAGCTTTTTCTATTCATCTTTAAACCTAAGCACCAATATTACCCATGGTACTGAAGGTTTTAGTTGTATGAGAATGCTACACAAAGCAACACCTTTGTACAAGAGCTTTAAAAATCTTTACACATCACTTCACATAACTGCATCACCCACCTTCAAGTCCTGCATTCCCTACAGCTTATAAAATTACCCTGCTAGGGCACTGGAGGTGTAGGGAAAACATTAAGTTATATGAATGACCAAACAGCACCAAACCACAATATAAGAATTCAGAATGCATTTTTTCAATTCATCAGTGTAAACAATCTCCCTTAAATATGATGATAATCCTTAGTTTATATTTATTTAAATGAAATTAAGTCAACAACTGAAAAATCAAAGTCAACATATGAAAAGGATAATCATACAACATAATCCTTGCTTTGCAACAGTGACTGGTCACTTTTTACTGCCAGACTAATCGATACCCACCCTGTAGAAAAATAAACCACAAAACAGAATACTAGATTCGTTTCGTTTCAGAAGGTTCCTGCACCACTAGACTCTTCCCTAAAGAAGAGACTTCATTGTTACAGCATTTAGCATTCCCGCACCCCAGCAAAATGCAAGCAAAGAAAAAAAAATGCTATGAAAGGGTAATCTAGCCATTTCGCAGCTTCAGCCTCCTTACTCCACCCAGTCTCTTCTCTGCTCAATGGCTGCACCCAGCATCCATAAACATGGTCAAATCAAAAGAAAACACAAAAACAATAGCCCTGAAAACAAACCAGATATCAGCAACAAAACCTTTTGATAAATACATATTTTCTTTGTTTAGCTCCTTAGTATATTTTCCTGTTTTTCAGAGCCACTTTAAAGGCAAATACTACATTTTGGTAGGAGACCCTCCCTCTTCTGAAAGCCAGTTGAATATGAAACGATTGTGCAGCAAACAACAAATCATTGTGAACAGATTCTTCTCCCCACCTCAAAACTAAAATGTATAAGTAACATTTTGCCATAATATACTCCCTGACCCACCCCCCCCCCCCCCACCCCACACCCAGAGATGATTCAATCTGGTTAATAAATCTAAACGTATCACTTATGATTATTTTGCAGTCAAACAGTTCAATGAAGGCTTTTAATATAGCTTCAGTAACCTACCACCACCCTGGCTAGGTAATTCATTATGAATTGATTTGACCTGCAACAACCAAGCCCTGCTGCAGCATTATCAGCAGAGAAATTTTACCACAGCTACTATGGCAAAGGAGGTGGGGGTGCCACATTATTGTTGTATCAAAGGCCAAGTACACCATCTCCTTCACCCTACGTGCATAAATTTTACAGCCAGAAAACTGAACCACCCCAACTTTTTAAGGTAAGAGAGAAGACACCACTCTCCCCCCCCCCCCAAAAAAAACCTGCCTGCATATAGACTTCATCCTGCACAAAAGCCAATAGCAGCAGGAAAGATTCCTACTTAGATTTCCATCCTCTCTCCCATTCACCTATTTTTGTCCTAAAAGCCATTTTTAATGCCAAGTACTTGACCCCCCCCCAAAAAAATTGGAGAGATTAGACCACCCTCCCCCATTTCTGCTGCAGCTGGTTCTGAAGGTCTGACCCACCTCCTAGCAATGTTTTTTTTTTCTTACTAAATCACTACAAGGAGGTAGAGGCGGGTGGGAAACTGACTCAAAATAAAGACTAGACCTCTCCTCTCTAGGAGCAATCCTGGTTTTGTTGTTAGTGCTGCAGCTGGTTCCGAAGATCTGGGCCACCTCCTAACAAATCTCAAAGGGGACAAGAGAAGGAAAAAACAAAACTAGATCCTCTAAGGGATTTGGGGGGGGGGGGGGGAAGTTTACACAACACACACCACCCTCCTCAACCTCAATTTTTTTATTATTATTATTATTATCAGTCTCCTGTCCGGCCCATCAGCTCCGTCTTCTCCTCGCTGGTTTCTTGCTAGGTCATTAGGGGAAGGGGAGAACTAGAGGCCTGAAAGGGCGGGGGGAGGGGGGCAGCAAAAGACCCAGAGAGAGGGGGCTGGAGCCCACCGAGAAGGGGCACATCTCTCTCCCATCCCCTTGCCTGGCCCACCCCCGCCTTGGCCTATTTTCCTGTTAAATCCCCGCGGGAGGGGGAAGCTGAGACCCAGTGAAGGGGGGGTCTGCCCCCCTACACACCCCCAATGCTGCGGAGAAGGGGATGGGAGCTCCCCCCTTGTCCTCCCACTTCGCCCTGCCCCCCCCCCTCCCTCCTCACCACCAACGGGCGCGGCAGCCATTTTGAGAGCCGAGCTGGAGAGAAGGAGGGAGGGGGCAGGGGAGGAGAGAGGCGCACGGACCGCAGGGCCTGGCTCGCACCGCCGCTCCCGGATGGGGGGGGTAGCTGCGGGGGGGGGAGGGGAGAGGGGTTCTCCCCCGGACACGGCCTTACCCGCGCCGCCGCCGCCGCCGCCGCCGCTTCTCCTCGGTCCCTGAGGCCGGTGCCGCCCGTCGCTCCCATTCACCGGCGCCGAACCCTGTGGAGTGGGTGGGGGTGGCGCTACAGGGGCCGGTGGGGGTGCGGGGGAGGAGAGGGGGGGGGTCTCGGCAGGCTCCGACCCGCTCTCGCCGCCGCCGCTCCGGCTCCTCGGTCTGTCAGTAGCGCCCCGGCCGCCAGGAGGGAGGGAGGGAGGGAGCAGCTCGGCCCGCCGCACTCACTGCGCATGTGCAGGAGGGAGGGCGGGGACAGGAGCCTAGAGACCATCTTGGGAAGCTAAAGCGGAGGCTCGCGTCCCGGCATGCACCGCGCCCTGCCGCCTCTCCCGGCATGCACCGCGGGCAGCCCCTTCTTCAAGCATCTACCAGCCCAAGTCCCAATATCTCCCCATGCCCTTTCCCACACGCCCCTTCCCCCACTTCCAGCCCATAGCCCACCTCCACACCCTATCCCCTAGTATGTCCTTTCTGCCAGCCCCACACACCCCATCCCCCAGCACACCCCCACTGCTAGCCCCACACACCCCATCCTCCAGCATCTACCAGTCCCACACACCCATCCCCCAGCAAATCCATTCCCACCACCCCATCCTCCAGCATCTACCAGTCCCACACACCCATACCCCAGCAAATCCATTCCCCATGCCCCATCCTCTAGCATCTACCAGTCCCACACACCCATCCCCCAGCAAATCCAGTCCCAACCCCAGCATCCCCCACACCGAGCCCCACACACCCCATCCTCCAGCATCTACCAGCCCCAAACACCTTCATTCCCAGATCCACAAACCTCCTCCCTATCACTCTCCATTCCCATCTCCACACCACACACTCCATTTCTCAGGATATCCAACTCCCAGCCCCATAGAACGCCTGTCCCCCGCACAAAAGAGATAGGGTTGTCAGTTGGAGAGGACTATCTTGTGAAGTTTCACACAACTCTTCCCTGCCATGCCCACTCTCAACAGCATCTCCCACATATCAGAAAGTGACTGCTCTCCAGTCTCTAGTTAAGTGCATATTTTCAAGTAGACTGCCAGAGATGCATGTGCAAAATCCCAGTTTGTGTGCACATGTAGCGATAGATTTGCATCCAGCCATGGGCCCATGCATTTATTTATGTTTACTTACTTATTTGGATTGAAATTCAACATAAAAGAATGCCTAGCTGAAACTCTAGGCATCCTTGACTGTAATTATAAATACAACATGAAAATAATTAGGAAGGTCAAACTGGAGCATGGGTCACTACATAACAATTATTAGTCTGCATGCTTATTATAGATCAGAGCCTTCCATTTCTCACTTTACCATTAAGTCAGCCTCAGTTCTGCCAAAAGCCCACTCAGAGAAATGGGCTTTGCAGCATGCCTGGAAGAGCAACAGAGTTGAGCTATTTTGAACCAAAAGGGGAGTGTATTCCAAAGCTGAGGAGCCCTGGAGAGCTCCCTCCTTTTTGTATTGAGGGGCTCCAGCTCAGATGCCTCTACTGATCTCAACTCCAGCACTATGGCACGTAAAAAGAAGTATCTCAGGTAGGAAAATCCTAGATCATTTAAGACTTTATAGGTCAAAATCAATACCTTATATTTCACTTTGAATCCAAGAGGCAGCTAGTGCAGATCCCAGAGCAGTGGTGTCATGGAGGTTGCATGGTGCATGTCAAATAATGTGCTCATAAAGTAGTCACACATTTTTGTGCACTCATGTATACTTCCCAAGGGACAAAAAAATCAGTCAGACTCACAAAATCTTATTAGAAAAATGTATTCAAATTGGATTGAATATGAACCCTGTAGACTGAATACTGGTTCAAGGACAATAAACACAAGGTAATGATAAATAGCATTGTATTAAGTTGTGGGGAGGGTTCCAGTGGGGGTATTGCAGGGATCAGTTTGAGGTTCAATGTTATTTTTTATTAACCTTTAATTAATGATCTGGAATATGTAGTTAAAATCATTTTAATATTTGCAAATGATGCTAAACTGAGAAGAGTTGCAAATACTTGTGAAGAGACAAATATTAAAAAGGGACACGAAGAGGGTAGCAATATAGGAAGAGGGTAACATAATTAAATCCACCGTGGAAAATATGTCTTAAATAGTACAAATTTCTAATACCTATGGAGAAAAATAATTTGAAACATACACTAAATGGGAAGAAATCTGGGAAATAGTAGTACTGACAGAAACTAAGGAGTGGTAGTAGCAATCAGCTAGATGTGAGTTTGCAATGTGGTATGGCAATATAGTCATTGGAGGTAGCTGCTGTGCGGAAAAAAATCCCTAGAGCTAAGTCATCGCTGTTCCTTTCTGGTGGGTGTTGCATTTGGTCTCACCACAAGGAGATGGATTGGCATGATATGTTAATTCTGGCTTGTGTGAAATCTGTTGCTGAATCAGCAGTATTTTAACAAGTGAACTTGCCCTCAGTACGTAAGGTCACTAGATCTGAAAGAAGCATGCACATCATTCATGACCCTTACCTCCTTTTGATTTGAGATCTAGGGACCCGGCAAGTCTCAGCACATCCTGCTGAGATTCACTCATACCACCCTAGAGCAATATGAGAGTAATAATACTTGTCTGTGGTGTTATTGTAGCCATGTTGGTCCCAGGGTATGAGAGAAACAGGATAGATGAGGTAATATCTTTTATTAAACCAACTTCTGTTGGTAGACAATCTGTCTGATCTTGTATTTAGCTTGGCCATTCTGGTTACCTTCTCCAGACCTGAGGAAGAGCTCTGTGACGCTAAAAAGCTTGTCCCTTCCACCAACAGAAGTTGGTTCAATAAAAGATATTACTTCACCTACCTTGTCTCTCTCAGTAATAAAACTTGGCACTTACATAGCATCTTTCAGCCAAAAATCTCAAAGTCCTTTACAAAAACTAGTTAATTAAGTCGCACTACGTGCCTGTGAAGTAGGTAAGTGTTGATAGCTATGTTTCATGGAGGTAAACTGAGGCACAGAGAGATTGTGTGCCTTGTCCGCTAGTTTCCTGCAAGTAAGTATCAGAAGTGGGCATAAAATCCATAAAAGCTAAGACCCAGTTCCCTGCTCTGCCCATTTACAATACTCCTTTCTCAGGATTTATACCCCAACAGCCAAATTCTGCCCTCAATTACACCCATGCAATCCCCATTGACTTCACTGGCTTGCCTGAGTGTCAGTGACAGCAGACTCTAACAAAGGTGCTTAACAACATATCTTGTGCGGGTTGAATGACAAAGAGCTGAGCTGGTAATAGACAGAATTAGTGCAACTGCTTGCTTATAAATCATCAAGCTGAAAAGCAGAAAGAATCTTGTTATTACAGGAAATGTTATAGAGATATGAAGTCACTCCTGGTGTTGTCCGGCATAACTCCATAGTCCCACCCATTTTACACCAGGCCTGAATTTGGTCCATAATGTTTTCTAAATTATTGGTGCCCAGTAAATACATAAATATTATTTTTCCATGTTTTTAGTTGTAAAGTATACATTTTAAAAGGACTAAAGGCACACTGCCATTTTCACAATCACACTTCTGTTTGAATATTTTTACCCAGTATTATTGCAAGTAACATATAAGATTATGACACAAGTAACTGAAATTAGAAAAAAAAACGTATCTCTGGTTTTTCGGTTTGTTTACTTTGGGCATTTGACAGCACTTTGTGCATAGTCAATTTCATGTTTCCCTGTGTATCATCAGTTAGTCACTTTCCCCTTTCACTTGTTTGGTCTTTCACATAGCAATAGGAAAGAGAAAACAAAATAAAAACAAAAAACAAATAATGAAATGTGATTATAAAACTGCTAAAATAGCAGCGTCACTTAGAGTAAGTGTAGAATACAAAGCTTCTTTTAACTTATTTTTTTAATTGAGTAGGTTGCAAACTGAGAGTCCCTTTTATGTTCTGAAGCCCCTTGTACTTTATATGCGGAGCAGCTGATATGACAACTATTTCCAAAGGCAATTCTAGGGATCCACAATGTACCAAAAGCATAAAGTCATTCACTATTACAGCTATGAATACTAGAACTAACAGTGAGCTAGATGGTATGATGGTTAGTACTGGCTTTGTATTGAGGAGACAGGAGTTCAAATCCTAACTTAAAGGGAAAGCAGTTTTGTGGGTCTGATCCTGTGCTCTATTTCTGTTCATCACAAAGGTGCATTGTTATTATTGTACAGTTCTGCATAACTGACTATTCTTGCATTCAGGAGAGCCAGGCTAGCAGGCATATTACAGGTCAGGTCTGAGATGCAAAAGCCAAGTTGGGTTTAATTAGTACTTGCTTTTGCTGTGTTTAGCTCAAGTCTCTACTATGAGTCACTCATTGGCTCAAAACTAAATGCACTCATGGGCTAAAACAACTAACCTCAACCATTCAAAGAGCTCCTTGCAGTCCTACTCCTGCTGTCATGTGGAGCCTCATTGACTACCATGGAGCTCTGTGTGGATCTAATCGCAGGATTGGGCTTAATGTTAAAGTATATTGATTTCACTGTTGAAAGGGCAGTGTCAGTTAAAAATAATGTATCAGAACAAGTTTCCTTACTTCTGTTAGTTATAACACCTGAGATTATTAACACTAAAAGGCTTTTAGACCAATTTAATTAGTCTAAATTTCCCGGCATGCATTTTTCATTTAATTTTCATTATTTACACTGTTGACTTTTTGTATTTCACTCATCTTGAGCAGTGAAAACAGATCAGTCACTTTTTGACTTGATTTTCATTTATGCTAAGGTCCCCTTACACTGCGTTGGCATTGCAGAAATGTCTTGAAGTGGGTGCAAATGTAATTTATACCTATTTTAAGGAACCTTTGTACTGCTAGATGAGTGTAAAAAAGAATGTTTCTTTTTCTTCTAGTCACTTCCAATTTCATGTTCTCATGCACTAGCAAGATGCTGCAAAGTTTGGGTTTCAAACAGTGAGAGGAATATTGATATCCAGAAAGAAAATATCTACATTGTTTGTTTGTATTTGTTTTTAATTTATGGAAATATTCAGTGTATATTTGTTTTTGTAAAACATTTTCACTGTAACTAAACTTAAATTTTTAGCCTAAGCTACATGACATTGCTCTTCTACATCCAGGATTTCTACTGCAGCTACATGATAGCAAATACTGTGCATTAACTCTAGGCATCCTGTATTTTAAAGAAAGCATTTGCCCACAAATCTAGACTATGTGGGTCCAGTTTAGACCTGATATAAACTGATGCAACTCCACGACTGACTACAGTGAAGTTACACCTACTAATATTAGGCCTGAATTTGACCCTACATCTATACTCCCACTTCTTCTCTCTCTTTACTACCCCATTACCATAGTATCTGAGCACCATGCAAAGAAAGCAATATTTTTTCAGGAAAATCTTGAACATGGTATCTTCCAGTCAAAACATACCTTCCTCCTTCTACTTCCGAAGTAGTTCTCTCTAGGAGGCCAATACCATCGAATTGCGGCCACACTATCCCTAATTCGAAATGTTAAAATCGATTTTGGCGCTACTCCGCTCGTCGGGGTGGAGTACAGAAATCGATTTAAAGGGCCCTTTACATCGAAATAAATAGCGTCGTTGTGTGGACGGTTGCAGGGTAAATTCGAATTAAAGCTGATAAATCCGAATTAAAGTCGTAGTGTAGACCAGGCCTAGGATACAGGTGCGTGATATTCCAGAAACTAGCCAACCAAGAGAACTTGTTTTGGGGGGAAATTTCCCAACTTTTTTTCATGGCCAATGAAAAAGTCATACTGCAAACTCTGAGTCTTATTAGACATGGAGCAATATCTCATTTTAACCTCTTAAAACACTAACCATTATCTGATATCATGTATTTCATATTTAAATATTCTAAGTAAATCTTAATGTCTATTTTATATTACGAGTCCAAGGGTCATTGGCTCAGATTCTAGTGGTATAACGACAGGCTCTTAGAAGTTGCATAGGCCCAGATCCTCAGAAGATTCATTGAAGTAAGGAGCTTAAATACCTTTGAGGATCTGGGCCTAAGAGACTTGGTCATGGTCAGAGAGAGAGTCAGCACAAGAGCCAAGGAATGGATTGTGAACTTCTAAGCATTCCTGTCTCCTAAATTTGTCCTTCATATGTCTCTAAAAGTGACATTGTTTGTGACACTCATAATATCATCAGATAGTGGGAACCAGTTTTTTCATCCTGTGTGATCTTTTAGAATGTCAGCTGAAGAAACTGGAGTTATCTTTCTTTAAAGCACCATCTACATTTATATTCCTATGGAAAACCTTAATAGATAGACTCCACACTGATATTAAACTAGAAGCCCAAGTGTATCAAGTTCAGTGGGTGTGGTCACAATTAGCTAAATACCTGACTTTCTGTGACAAATGGCTCCTACTCCTTTATATTGGATGATAATCTATTAATGGCCCCTCAATAACAAACCAGGGCTCCCTGCTGTCCAGAAAGTGATATAATCATGTTAATAATACAAAGAACTGATACCATCAGGCTTGCCTGGAAGGATTGTTTGTCCCAGCAAGTGTATTCAGTAAGAAAGACTAGTAACGGGAACATACCAGGAGTGAATAATTGGAACTTCACTTTAAGGTTAACCTTACACAGTAAAAAAATTAATGATTTTTGAAATACAGAGTAAGACACTAAACAGAATTTAAACCACAAACCTGTAAGAGAAGGGATTCTCTGGAGATGCTGCATACAGATATAAAAATCATATATATACTTGGCATGATAAAAACTGTTTGGGGATCTTTAAATAAGATTTTTCAAATTAAATACTGTAAACAACTATTTTGTAGGAAAACATTAATAGCCTTTCCTTGATTATTTAAAATATAGCTACTCTGTAAAGATGCATTTCAGTATTACTTTAAAAACTGCCATGAGGCACAGATGGCTATAGAGTACAAAGTTAGTTCCATTGTACAAACCATAAAGACTTTTTCGGACAGTGTTTTAAAGATCAAACAAGTCTCTTTGGGCTGAACTTCAGAATGTCGCCAACAAAATGGAGGGTTTTTTCCAGTGACAGTATCGTATTTGCTATGGCCATCACTTGATCTCATTGTTAAATTGGATCTGCCCATTACATTAATTGCAACCTGTGTTCAGACACTTTGAAGAAAGAGAGATTGAAATTTAGGATTAGAACTAATGCTGTAAATCAAAAGCATATATATATATATAGTTTTGTTTGGAAAGAATATTTGAATTAAAATGGTGAACCTGGTTTGGAATTTTTGAGAATAATAACTCTATATCAAATATTGTTTGAGGTACACATCCAATAATATTTTACACTTTTATCTAAGAATCTCAAGGCACTTCACAAACATGGATTAAGCCTCTTGAAACCCTTATGAGATAGATATTGTTATCCCCACTTTACAGATGGGGAATCTGAGACACAGAAAGATTGTGACTTTTCCAAAATAAAAGTAGGGAGCAGAGTTGGACGTGTCCTCACTTCCAGTCATGTGTTCTAATAATAAATCACACTTCTCTGTAAATAATGTGAAACTAAACTACTCAGCTTTACCTTCCTTGTAATTTTCATTATTTAATCTTGGTCTGAAACAAACTCCCAAATCAAAACACTACCAAATTTTGGAATAGATTAAAACCTTTCATTTGGTCCCTAAAATGTATTTTAATAATGGGCAAAAACATGATCTCAGATTAGAATACCCTCAAATTCTGAGTTGGTATCAAGATCCAAATGTTGTGACTAGGGCCCCTCTGTTGTAATTTGTCTTCATACTATTCCTAAAGTAAATGTTTACAGATTACACAGCCATGCTTCAGAATGATCTCTTCCTCATTGTATTTTATACCTTTCCAGACATGCATAGCCTTTTCTGTTACATTGTAGGTGTATTTTTATATATTTTTAAATTATTGCAGCAAAATAATTTGTGGTTGAAGATCTAGCTTTAGATTTACAATAAAATCGAAGGAAATACATAGATTATAGATAGTTAATCTATATATTCCCTTCAATTTTATTGTAAATCTAAATTGTAATCTATATATATAATCTATTGTAATCTACGTGGTGGAGAATGCGGGCAGGCACTTGGCCCCTGGAACTGAAAGGAAATTGAGGTAGCAAAAGAGAAAACAAAAACAGCTATAGAAACAGTTATAGAAACAGAAGTGTTAGCTTGCAAGGTTTATCTGATGGAACCCTCTCTTGCTTTTTTTACTGTGAAGAAACTGGATGGAGGAGATTGCCTGCCTGTTGGTGACACAACAGTAACTGACCCCCGTACTTCTCATGGGTGAACAAAATCAGTTGGAGGCCCAATGCCAGCAACAAAAGCAGTTCCTGAAGTATCTTGAAAAGTGGGCTCCAGGGAGTCTTGCTGGTCCTTGAGAGGATAGCTCGGGTAGGCCTGATCCTGGGTTGGTGAAGTTGACCTGTGAGGCGTTCCTCCACACCTTTGTGCAAGTGGCCTGTGCTGCTACTTGGCAGGAGTCAATTTGGATGGCCAGAGTGGCATAATTTCTGTCTTGAGAGGCAGAGGCAACATAACAAGCCTTGAACAACAAGTGGTCTAGCTCATATCATGAGGTAACAGCTGCCAGACTGAGACTGACTCTGAAGGAATGTTGTCACTGGTTTTGGGTTAAATTGTTTCCACACGGAGTACACCCATGTGTAAGTGGTGTAACAGTTGTGGCTTTGAAGATAAATTCCAAGGGTTGTGAATTCCTGCAAAACACACTGCAAGAACCTTTTACATTAAATTCTATGGGAAAAAACCAGTTAAATGGGACATTTTGCATAGTTCGAAGAGTAAGCCCTGATTTAAACCACAAGAGAAGCCACTAATTACTGGTGAGTGAGAAGATGAGGAAATCCTCATTTTATGTGATATATGTTGGTGACAGAGGTAATGACACAGGTAGACATGCCCATTGACTCATTAAATTGAATGGTGAGACATTGCTAGACCTTAATTTTCCCTGTGTCTGTACATGGACAGCTAGTTATGACTATATTTGTGTTACAAGAATTTATTCCCTATCTAGAGCTAGGTGAGTATTAATCCCATAGACCAGGTCAATGTAGGCATCTCTGAGCAGACTCTCTGACGTCTCTGTATTATTTCACCATACCAAGATGAATACACCACAGTGGGTGGGGTGACATTTCTGTCTCATGCCAACGCCCATTTCTGCGGTGCATCAGCCAGAGAAGGCATACATTTGCCATTCTCTGTTCCGCTGCTGAGTCTCGGCCTGTAAGGGGCACCAGTAGCAGGGACTAATATATGCTTTCAAGCAGGACACAATGTAGCAGTTAGAGAGACAGAGGCTTTCCGAAAGATAACATTTATGAATATTTTAAAGATACCAAGAGTGGCCTTCCTGAAAACAAGAGCATCGCTTTACAACAAAATCATTATGTCCCACCTATTGATGAAGAGATGTTATAGGGTAAAAATTGTTGGTCATAATTAAAAAGCATGGAAAATGAAATGGAAAAGATGGATGATGGTCTTGTTGCTAAGCCACAGTACTCAGTGAGCTTTGTAGCACCACAGAGGATTGGCAAATCCAGATTCTAGCAAACTAAGAAGGGGAATGAGTTCCAACATTGAGGACCTGCAAATGGACCCAGTCTTGTGCAGTCTTCACTCAACCTAGTGGAATTTTTGACCGAAGTGAACTCATTTTCAAGTTCATAAAGAATGCACAATCACATTACTTTCAAGATGTTTTGCCTTTTGGTACAAATATTTCATAGCCCTCTATTCCACAGTGCTTATAGCCAAGGCTAGTGAGCCCTTGCTATGTCATAAATGGCTCATGCAAACAAGAGTGTATTTCTTTCTTTCTTTGCCTTGATTGAACAGCTTGCATTTTGTGGCTAGGATCTTCTGGTTATTTTTTTTTTTTTAATCACATGGTGATTCAGAATCTGCAAATTGTCTTTAAAGCTAAAGGACAAAGGTCCCGCACAAATAGTGTTTCATTAGCTTATCAGTCCTATTTTATTGTTCTTGCACTAGCAAAGGACTTTATATAAACTTTGCTGCTCACCTTTGAAGTACAACTTTATCTAGCATCTGTAAATCTGGCTCATATGGTGAGTCACCATTCATCTCCTGTCTCCTTTGTACTTTGGTGTTGTGGTAAGCTCTTTTCTGCTACATTGCAAAGTTCAACCTCCTTTGGCACCAGTACTGTGGAATGTCATTCCTACAAATGTTGGAAGTATGTATTTATTTATTTATTGGTGACACCATGAGATCTGGAAGCAAACATAGTTTCCTTGACAAAGCTTTTCATGTTTAGTATAAACTGTGAACATTTATTTCCATACATTAAGAAATTCACTTAGGCTACGTCTACACTACCCGCCTGAATCGGCGGGTAGAAATGGATCTCTCGGGGATCAAATTATCACGTCTCATCGGGACGTGACAATCGATCCCCGAATCGACGCGCTTACTCCACCAGTGGAGATAGGAGTAAGCGCCGTCGACGGGGAGCCGTGGAGGTCGATTTTGCCGCCGTTCCCACAGCGGGGTAAGTCGTCTCCGATATGTTCGCGTAGCTGAATTTGCGTATCTTAAATCGACCCCCCCCCAGTAGTGAAGTCCTGCCCTTAGTACATTCAGACATCTATCTACAGTTCTTATAAGGAACTAAAATCCCAACATGAGATGATATATACTATTTAAATAAGTTGCTGGCGGAAGTTCTCTTTCAATTATGCTTAAAAGAGCACTGTCAGTGAATTTTAGGCCAAAACATAAACTTGTCAAAAAATGAGGGGAAAGGTGGGGGCATAGAAGATCTAACATGAATTAAAATGTCATATAACATTTCTATTAGCTGTGGGTGTGACCTATGATGGGGTATACTTGTGTCAGTTGTGCTTATTTTGCATGTTACATTATAGTACATGTTAGTTTCCAGATTTATATAATTTGTGTATGTTGTTGTATCTTTCTGCTTCCTAATTTACAAGCCCATGTACTTACCTCAGAGCAATAGCCTCAGTAAAATCAAGTTCAGTATGTTTCAGCCATACAATTTGGCTGCATCTCTGGCTTGGCTGAGAAAATTGGTGGTGCTCAGCTTAGTTGCAAGAAGCAAATGCCATATCATGAACTTTCAACTGACATTTGGGACGACTAGATCAGTTTAGTAGGTAAAATATTTTTCAGTGGACTACCAGACCAATCAAAAAACTATCATAGGGACAAAAACAATGTCTCTTATATTTAACCATTCCCTGCAATAGCATACCTGCCAATATCCTCCAACAGAAAAAAGTAGATTTCAGATTTACCTGCACAGTCATTTATTTCCATACATTAAGGCACTGGTTCCCATTTTAAAGCATTGCTGTAACAAATCCCAGTGTAGAGAGATAACTGCATGTGTTTGTGAGGAGACTGCAATGTTTGATAGGTGCAATATACAGTCTGTAATTCCAATACGTAAGTAAAAATGAAAATCTTCCATTGCATATTTCCAAAATTATTCCTATTGCCTTCACAGTTTTTAGTTTTATAAAATAAAGTTAACACCATCAGTGACATGCAAAGCTCTGTTAATAAAAAGTACAGTAAAACCACATACATGCACACACATATCCTGGTTTTTAAACTAGTTAGGCATTCAGTTCTACTTGTAAAATATATGTGCAATTATGCTGGTAATTTGGGCATGCAAATACTATGGATGTATATGTAAATTAGGTAATCGTAGCCTCAAATGGCTAATTAAGGTCATTTGTGGGCACAGGTACCTGATTTACATAATAAAATCACTCAATTGTGGAGCTAGCTTGTTTAAAAATCAGACACCCAATGTCTGGATAGATAATTCCGTAATCCTAGCGTTATATCTCTGATCGCATGACAAGTGAAGTTCAACGTAATCTGAATTTTCTGAATAAAAGTTAGAAAACAAGGAAGTACAAGTTTTCCTTGTATTTCAGTGACTTTTTTTTCAGTCAAATGTACACGTACATGAATTATAAATCATTTTAGTCAGAAAGAGGTGAACCACAGCAGGTTGGCCAGATTGTTATAAAAAGTGATGCATCATTAATTGTTTGTCATAAGAAAGAAGGTAGTGTAACATTTACTAGTATGGGAGGAAAAAGTTTTGGAGGCAAATAATTCAAAGCATGTTAGCGTGAGGTAGTAGTAATATCAGGCTAATATCACAGCATTCTTAATCCATAGTTATCCCAGATTTGGATTGAAGTACTTTCTGGGTTGTTTCACACCCGCCTCCGTCCTTTTTTTTCCCCAGATCCTTTTCATATTCTACTGTTTACCTTTGGTCACAGTGGTTTTCCCTTTAATAGGTCCAGGTTTAAAAGGAGACAGATACATTTTTCTGTTGAATATTTTTTTTTGTTGAATGAGTATAAGACATCATTAAAAATACAGCGGATGTGTTGCATATTTTTTCATTCTTTAACTCACATTGCTAATTATGGTAACTCATAATGTGTGTGCATTGCTGCTGTGGCCGCCATCCAGAGTCCCTTGTAAATTAATTTCAGTGGGTTCCTTTCCTAGAAATAATAAAACAATGCAGGTGAAATTAAATGAAAATGCTTCCGTTTTATGTAATTATTATTCAGAAAAGGATAATTTCAGTTTAAAAAATATTTGCTTTTCAATTCCAACACATTGCATTCACTCTGATATTAAGTGTTGTTGACATGTTATTTTTCATAATTTTTATTATCTTTTATTTTATTGTTCATGGGCCTTAGGAATCTGAAATCTGCTGTCAAACTGAAATTTTCTTTCCTCCAATAGACTTTCAGCATACACACTGATTTGTTATTGCAGGGTTACCAGGACCTGGCTATTAGCAATCATGTTTTAAACCTGGAGACCGCTATGCTAGACACTCTACTAACACAGAGGTAGACATGGTCCCTGCCCTGAAGAGATTACAATCTTCCAGTCATTCGCTGAGTGTTGTGAACCCAGAGAGAACAACATAATTCTGGTGCAGGAGAACCAGAAAGATAAATTGACTGGGAGTGAAACTGATTAACTTAGTTCCAATGCTCTAGCTGAGTGAAATGAGAAAACTGAAAAATAAATAAATACAATTCAATAATCTGAAGTGTTGCTAGTAAAACGGGCAAGGATATCTTGTTTATGTAGAAAGAAATTTTATTTATGGAACAATGTTGCATAAAGTTTAAACTAAATCCACTGTTGCAGTATAGTAGATTTGTAGACAATAATCAACTTTTCAAAATTGCTATATATATCCTTGACATAACTGTCTTTCTTACTCTTCTCAGAAGCAGCACAGGGCTTAGCTGGCATAAAGACTGAATTGCTTCTTACCCCAGAGAAAGGTGATCTTTGCAGCTGAAGTCATTAGTAATGTAACAGGAAATTCATCTTGCAGATACTAAGATCTTCATGTAGCCTGGTGAGTAGTCCACCTGAGTGGCAATTTCTAACCTTTCTTATCTCCTAATTTTCTCAAATACAAATATTTATTGCCTGAGAATGAAGAGAAAATGAATGCCCTTTTCCTGACCTTGAATGTCATCTATTGTTATTTAGCAAATGCACCCTCTCCTATTGTAAAAGATTGATAGTCAATTAAAATATTAAGTATCTGCAAAATTTTGCAGAAAATAAAGGATAGCATTTTCGAAACTATTTTCTTGAAAAACAGTATTGTAAATATCATGTTGATTTATCACTTTAAAAAAGATTTTGGGTACTTTTCAAAAGAAATGGACCTGAACTAAAATGTTACAGATCTGAATACCCCTGAATATAGTCCCCCTAAACATTTGTATAGTTCTCTTCTACTTCTGATATGAGTGTTATGGGCCTGACTAGCCGTTGTTACAGCTGTTGAAAATATGCAGTAAGTGTTCACTTCTCTTCTATAGACTGTGCTGTCAACTTTTAAAAAAATGGTTCGGATTAGGCTATTTTTCCTTCTAATCAAGATGTAGTATCTATGAGAATAGTGAAGGTTGCTGTCTTGTCTGCCAAGAGCTAGGTGATTCACAATATGTTATGATTCACAAACATAGGACATACCAAGCACAACCCTTGCACAAATACACATACACACACCCCGTAATGAAATTATACATTTGGCACCGCCTTAAAATGAAGTTTCCTGAAAATTAAAATGTTAATTAGCTATGCTGCTATTTGAATATCATACGACCTACAAATTACATGCTTTGGTGGAATTTGGCCATTCTTTGTAGTGTATCCAATGGACAAACAGTAGTAAGCTTAGATAGCCTTTTTCACTCGGGTTTGAATCTCTGGAGTACAGTTCTAATTAATATAACATTGCCGAAAACATGTGCTGAAGGAGGGCCTCTCTGAGACCCAGCCGTCATTGTTGGCCCTTTTTAATCAAATGAATTGAAAGTTGTAAAGGAAGAAAAAAATCTGAGTGCTTTAAGGCATTGTTTTTGCAGAAAATCTATGGAGTAAAAAGTCCAGTGGGGAAGAGAAAATCGCTGGTCTCAGTAATTTACCGTCAGAATGATAACAGCAATGGGAATGGGGGCTTATTACAAATACAAGGCTATGGAGGAAACTAAGTTGACTGCCTGGGAGAGACAGAGATAGAGATAAAAAATCTTAAAGTCTATTACAGAAATGTTTCTCCTAAGGCAACTGGGGGAATTATTGGCTTATGTTTATTGTAATTCTCTCATCCTCCAGATACATTTTTCCCAGCATTAGATTTAACATATAAAAAAAGAAGAGCAAATTGGGGGAGAAAAAACAAACAAAGAAGTCTTTCTGATACATTCTTTTGAATGTGAGAATCTAGATAAAGGATTGTTTTCTTAGCTACATAAATCATCTGAGACTGTACTGAAAATGGGCTCATAACTTGAGTGGTATTGTGTAGAAAGAGAGTAGTTGACTCCCCTGATATGTTTCTTTATGGTCTAGCACTTTACATGGATAGAAAAGGCACTTTAGACCTTCTCTAGTGAGTGAAATGATTTTACTAGACTTTCTAGTTTTACTTTTATATTTACAGAGGTGGCAAAAGCCACTGTACCTTATGGATTCAATAGTTCAAGGGCAGAGATTATAAATGATCATGGCAATAAAATAAGCTCATTCTAATTCGTTTTAGTTCAAACCAAAATGTCTGTTACTCAAATAAATAACATTAGGAAAAGGGAGCAGCCCTGTTGAATACCACCAGAGAACAGGTATGCAGGATCAGATAGTCAGGTTTGGGAGTATTGTCTAGCAATTAAAATGTGAACTAGTGTGATAAATGTGATCGTGGTTCCATGAGGTTCCTTTGGAGGATAGGATTAAAATTCAAAATGCTTTGGAGAAATGGTCTGAAGCAAATAGGATGAAATTCAATAAGAACAAATGCAAAGTACTCCATTTAGGAAGGAACAATCCTTGCACATATACAAAATGGGAAATGACTGCCTAGGAAGGACTACTGCGGAAAGGGATCTGGGGGTCATAGTGGATCACAAGCTAAATATGAGCTAACTGTGTAACGCTGTTGCAAAAAAAGCAAACATCATTCTGGGATGTATTAGCAGGAGTATTGTAAGCAAGACATGAGAAGTAATTCTTCCGCTCTACTCCGTGCTGGTTAGGCCTCAACTGGAGTCTTGTGTCCAGTTCTGGGCTCCACATTTCAGGAAAGATGTGGACAAATTGAAGAAAGTCCAGAGAAGATCAACAAAAATGATGAAAGGTCTAGAAAACATGACCTATGATGGAAGGTTGAAAAAATTGGGTTTGTTTAATTTGGAGAAGAGAAGACCGGGAGGGGACATGGTAACAGTTTTCAAGTACATAAAAGGTTGTTACAAGGAGAAGGCAGAAAAAATTGTTCTTCTTAACCTCTGAGGATAAGACAAGAAGCAATGAGCTTAAATTGCAGGAAGGGCAGTTTAGGTTGGACATTAGAAAAAACTTCTCATAGACTCATAGACTTTAAGGTCAGAAGGGACCATTATGATCATCTGGTCTGACCCCCTGCATGCTGCAGGCCACAAGACCCTTCCCTGGACTCTGCCGTTGAAGTCCCCAATCCTGTGTTTTAGTAACTTCAATCGGCAGAGACCCTCCTGCTAGTGATCCCTGCCCCATGCTGCGGAGGAAGGCGAAAAACCTCCAGAGGCTCAGCCAATCTACCCTGGAGGAAAATTCCTTCCCGACCCCAAATATGGCGATCAGTACTACCCCGAGCATGTAGGCAAGAGTCTCTAGCCTGACCCTTGTTGGCCATTATGCTATTTACGTACCATTGCTTGGTTTTCCTTGGCTACTATGTTTTACCATTAAACCATTCCCTCCATAAACTTATCTAACTTAATCCTAAAACCAGACAGGTCCGTCGCCCCCACCGTTTCCCTCGGAAGGCCGTTCCAATATTTCACCCCTCTAACCATCAGAAACCTTCGTCTAATTTCAAGCCTGAAGTTCCCCACGGCCAGTTTATATCCATTCGTTCTCGTGTCCACTTCCTAACTGTCACAGTGGTTAAGCACTGGAATAAATTGCCTAGGCAGGTTGTAGAATCTCCATCATTGGGGATCTTTAAGAGCAGGTTGGACAAACACCTGTCAGGGATGGTCTAGATAATACTTAGTCCTGCCTTGAGTGTAGGGGGACTGGACTAGATGAAGTCCCTTCCAGTTCTATGCTTCTATGCCTTGATCTGCTAATGACTGTGTTACTTTGGGCAAGCCTTTTAACCTCTTTGTACCTCACTTTCCTCACCTGTAAAAAAGCTTAAATTTTTAGTTCATGTTTATAAAAGCAAGTTTGTTTCCATGCTTTGATAGATAGCACCATAGAAATTAACAAAGTGTTGAAAAGTTCTTTTAGAAATCAGTGACAAAACTCCCATTGACTTCAACTGTGGTAGACAGAGTCATTAACTAATTGGTCTCTACTTCAATTTTTTTTATAGTAGGACTTCAACACGAATACAAGTTCTACTGGCTCAAATGCTTTCTCAGCATCAAGTCCTAAATGTATGATTTACCACAATCAATAACCTTACTATCTCAATATGTATAATTATAAAGAGACACATTGAAATATGCAAAATTTTTGGCCCTGATAAAAGAACCCTTTGGATTAATTCTAAGGATGAAATTCTCCTTGGTTCTATAGTGTATCCTCTGTACTCTGGTATAGCTACAATCAGTGGTAGGCAGTAGTTAGAATGCTTATTACATAGTTTCAGTTTATAAGTATTAAATATATTATTAAGTGGGTAATAGTGAGACTGTCTCAGATAGTTTCAATATATTTGTGTTCAATACATTATTGAATAAATTGAGAGAGACATGGTGCGGTGGTCTCAGCAGCAGAATGAACACTATGAACACCAGAATTCTAACCTCATTCTTAACACTGATCATCCATGTGGTCTGTCCAGTGGTGTCCAGCTATAACTAGGGACAATATTTGACACTAAAATTATAAAAATTACAGAGGGGTGTTGTGATTAGGCCTATTCACTACTGTTTGTAAAAGCATATTCAGACCTGTGGTTGGAAATTGTTCTAATACATAAAGAGAGCTCTTATTTAAAAATGTCTGATTGAGAGGCAGGTTTAATAATTCTTCAGAAATGAGAATCAACTACTGTTGGGTTCCTCGATAGAATCCCGGTGGGATACATTTGGCTTGGAGAATTTTCTCTGTCCCCATTTTCAGGCTTCCTCATGTTATCTGTGGTCACTTCTTTATCTTGTATGGCAGATTTTTCATTAAACAGGCTCTGTGAAAGCTATATTAAATTAGATCATTTTTGACATTTTACAGCACAAGACAATACAAAATCTTTCCTGAGCTTTCTGATGGGTTACAAAGTATAGGATTTATTGATGTCATATGTATTGATTGAAGGCATCCAATATAGAGTACACTTCTAAAATGTATTTATTGAGCTGCACTTTTCTTTCTTTGTTTTAAGAATTAATTTTCTATTTTAAGGAGGTGTTTGGAAAAACCAAAAACAACCGAAGAGGTAGAGCCTGACAAGTCAGAGAATGAAAATTATGTAAATATGAAGAGTATGTATCATCTCTTCAGTTGCAAAGTCATTTCTCCCAATATAGATATTGCTTAGGATTCTGGATAAATGATTCAATTATTTTACCGATTTGTGACATTGAGTAGGGGAATGAAGAGAACTCATCAAACAGATGATGTGCAGCACAACTTTAAAAGATATATCTTCCATTTTGGATAGAGTTGGAAACTCTGCTTTAATGACGTTATTGTGTTTGTGAGAAGTGACTAATTGACAGAAGAAGTGCAAGAAACACCTCTAGGGGAAACTAGTTTGACAACAAGGCACCTAGTAAGAAATTTAATTATGACCAGCATGAGTAGTAGCACAAGGGGGAGCAACTTGTGCGGGAAGCTAGGCACATACCTACTTGCGGCTGTAAGAGGTTCACAGTCGGCTCCTGTCCAGGAGGCTAGCACCAGACTTACACATCTCTTAAATCCCATCCTGAGAGCTTGTCTCTGAAGCATGAATATACATAATTGCCATTGGCCATCTGCCCTAGAGTGATTCAGACAAGAAGTCAGACAGGCCAGAGAGTGCTGCTAGGATCTATCTAGATGAGTTAAGAAAAACCCAACAACTATAAAAGTGAAATCTGTTTTTCCCTTACAACCTTGGCTTGCCATTTGTGAGAAATAATTTGACTTTCAAACAGCCCAACCCTGTACCACGGAAGACAATTTATGTCAGTTTTGCCATTGACTTTCACGTTACTAGGATTGGACTCTAAGTGAGAAATCCTAATGTAATAGTCCAAATGCTGAGAAATGCCTCTAGACAATCCAAGCAACAGCAAGATTTCTTTTTTTTTAAAACTGTCTTTATTTAGAAAGTTTCAGCAGGTGTACAAATCCTAGCTACGTAAAATCACAGACAATACAATGATAATTACAACAGTGAGCTTGTGTTTAGAGAAACAGTATATTATAATACAATCAGATCTCTCTATTTAATAGGGTGTTATTATAATACAGAGTGAGCATCTTTAAACTACCCCTGACATGTCGTTTCTAGTGGTTTTATTACATTGAGTGAATTCTCTGATTACACATACTTAACAAACCAGGCATGTCTATCAAATGTTAATAGTCAAAAAAATTAGACGGATGAGCTGGATTTTTTGCCGGCAAATGTACTTGGAGCATTGAATAAATGGTAACCGAATGTCTAAGTATCTCTTTGTCCTCTGTCTATTTTGCTGGGTACGTCATTGCTGCATTCATTTTTCCATAACAACCACCTCTCATAGTTTCGAGCCATTCATCTAGAGTAAGACTAACAAGATTTTCATTTGAGAGAATGACACCAAACCCTCAAAACTGGGAGGACCATTTTTTCTTGTTGGACAACCAGATTTGAAGTCTTAGATGCCCACAAACAAATTATCAAGAAAAAAACCTCCCAGGAGTTTCTGACTGAAAGCCCCACTCAGTCCATTAGAGTATGTTACCTAGTAGACCCTTACATGTGCCCCCTTAGATATGTGATACAGATCACCTTTTTTCAAGGTTTAATGGAATTTTTTCCTATGAGTTAGTCCTTCTGTGCCCCAATTAATTATGTTTGTCTCCTCTGTGATTTGTTTGGTACTCAGAAATCAAATATAATCTGTTTTAGATTTTTCTATGGTGTCCGCTGCTGTAATGTCTAAGCATTAGTCTAAAGGGATGACAAAAATCTGAATGGTTTCAGAGTGGTAGCAGTGTTAGTCTGTGTCAGCAAAAACAACGAGGAGTCCTTGTGGCACCTTAGAGACTAACAAATTTATTTGGGCATAAGCTTTCATGGGCTAGAACCCACTTCATCAGATGCATGAAGTGAAAAATACAGGAGCAGATATAAATACATGAAAGGATGGGAGTTGCTTTACCAAGTGTGAGGTCAGTGAAGAAGAGGACATTCAGGGATCATCCTAGTTCTCACAGAGCATAATGTTTTCTAGCTATCTTAAACAGTTGTCCTGAAGTAGTACTACGTTATGCTAGGCAGAATCCTGTACCCTTAATGAGGTGCTTTAATCCCTATATTCTAGGAAAAGACCTTGATAGCATTATCAGTCATTACTTACACATACTGTATCTATTATAGTGTAGAGATCTATTCTTGTACCACTAGGTGAGTTGAATGAAAACAAACCCTTAAAGTGATCTGCAGCTTTGTGTGTGCATGCTCCTGGCTCAGTGACTGCCAGAGAACACCAGAGACAAGAAACCCCTACTGAGCAGGGCTGTGAAGAGACACAATAATGAAGAGCAGAGGGGGCAATATTGGGTCTGATCCTGTAAGATGCTGAGCGGCCAGAGCTGCTCACTGAAGCTAATGGAAATTGCAAGTGCTCAGCACCTCTCATGGTCAGTACTAGCAGCAGCTACATCAGATAATAGTCTGTACACGCTACCATAGGCTCTGACTTCCCCTCTGTCCCGTGGGTGCTCAACCCCCACCCCTGCTCCCAGACACACCCCCACTCCACCCTTTCCATGAGGCCCCGCCCCGCCTCTTCTCATCCCTTCCCTGCCCCCATTCCAACCCTTCCCCAAATCCCCGCCCTGGCCCCGCCTCTTCTCCACCTCCTCCCCTGAGCACGCCACGTTCCCGCTCCTCCCCCCGCTCCGAGCATGCTAACGCTGCCAAACAGCTGTTTGGCGGCAGCCGGGCGGGAAATGCTTGGGAGGTAGGCGGAGGAGGAGGAGGTGGGGCGGGGGGTGAGGGGAGCTTGGCTGCCGGTGGATGCAGAGCACCCACTAATTTTTCCCCATGGGTGCTCTAGCCCCGGAGCACCCACAGAGTTGGCGCCTATGCACGCTACTGAAATAGTCCTAAATGTTGACTGAGAGTTTCAGTCCCCCCTCTTTGCCCCACAGTTGCTGCCATCGTTGTCCACGACAGTGAACCTTTAAATCCTGTTAGATAAAAGCAACAAGAATCCCACTGACATGTAAGATGGAGGAAATAAACCACTCGTAGTGCTAAATGTCATGCTTGGAAATGAGCCTTGCACGTGTTCAGCAGCCCTTTACCAGTTGAAGATTAAAAAATAATGTGAGGGGATGCATCACCAGTCAGAAAAATAGAAAGCACTCTCCTCGCAAAAAGAACTGAGCCAGCTGAAAGCACTGGCAGGATCTCTGGGCCAGTGAGCTGTTACCTAGTAGCTTAGCAGTTCAGTCTCTGGGAGATACAGTCACAGAGCACAGGAGAGCAATAGATAGCTGTAGCTTGACATTTTGGCACCTGAAAGAGAGAATTAAATAAAATCACTGGCTTTTAAAAAAAAATTAAAATGCGTGTGCTCCCATCAGCTGTGAGGCATAAAAGAGAGCAAATTAAAGTCAAACAAGACTGTAAAGCCTTGTGGCATGGGATTTACCATACAGGTGTGGCTAGAGTGGCCAGTGGTAGTATGGCTGCTGGGGGAATCCTGCTGCCAGATAGGAAGGGGGCTCATCTATATGGCTAGAACATCCATTTCTATCAGATCCTTGAGATCTGTGTGGCTTGGATTCCTGACTCATCTACAGATCCTTGATTCCCTCACCTATGAAGGGAACATTTGTAGCGAACTCTGCAAGGTGCACGTTGTGATGAGCTTGTAAATTGTATTCATTCTGCTCACCCATTAAATGTCCAGGCCTAGATCTTCCAGTCTGTCCAAACTGCATTAAGTTCAAGACCAGGGGATGGAGCTCTATGCATCTTGAACGCCAGAGCTGGCTGAGGATTGGGCCAGTCCCCAACAAAGTTAGAGCAACATCAGAGCTAGTCCTAATTATGACCAACTGATCATAGCTTTGAAGGGGCCATTTCAAAAGCTGGGGATTGCTGAAGCATAGGGACTACGGCAGCTGTATGCTGTGAATTCTCGTAGGCAAAGGCAATCCTATGTGGTTTGGATCCTCCGGCTTTATAGTTCTTTTGTGATGCCAGAGGAGGCTCAGGATCTGGCCCATAATCAACAAAATTCAATGCTGGTATAACTTTTTGACTTTAGTGGAGTTACAGAGGGCATTAATTTGGCCTGATAGGATGATATTTAAGCTTTGCATTTCTTCAGCAGGAAAATCCTCAAGAACAGAAAAAACAGAGGTGAGAAAGTCTCTTGGTCGCTTCTAAGAAATCATGTAAAGCGTGTATGACAGCATTTTTTCTGGTACAGGTTTGCATAGTAGAGAGACATTGCTCAAAGGTAGGCATAGAAGCTGCCAATACATGATCTCTCAATGGCAAGAAGTGATTCCTGATACCTTCTCAAGAGTAGATCAAAGAAAAGCATACATTTGACTGAAATAAGGACATTTTTAACTGGGAAGGCACCCTAGCTTTACTAATTTAATATGGCTACTTAAAATAGTTTCTCCTACCTTCAAACTAGAAACAGAGTCTTTCCATAATTATGGCTGTATTAAGATAAGTGACAAAAAAGCTACAAAGGATAAGTAGGCTAATTCCAGGGAAGCATAGGGACTTGGAAGCTCACACAGCCACTGTACTTTGTAAAAAGATGATAGCACTTTATTTAAATGTCTTCTTGTGAAATCTAACTTGAACTTAGGTATGTTATGGGTGACTAAAGGCATTTGTTTTTCACCTCTGCTGTGCTATCCATGACTTGGATACTGTGCCTATGACAAAAGCATAAAAGGGATATTTAAAATGACAAATCAGCAATAGAACTAAAGTCTTTCTTTCTTTCTTTCTTTCTTTCTTTCTTTCTTTCTTTCTTTCTTTCTTTCTTTCTTTCACATATGCTTTCAATAAACTATATTAATATACATACGTATATAAAATTAAGTAACAGTTTACTCACACACACACACAGAATATCCATGAACTGAACTGATCATAACAGACTGATGACAATCTTCAAATACGTTGACGTGATAGGTCTGTTATAAAGAGGATGGTGATCAATTGTTCTCCATGTCTGCTGAAGGTAGTATGAGAAGTAATCAGCTTAATCTGCAGCAAGGGAGATTTAGGTGTGATATTAGAAAAAACATTCTAAACATAAGGATAGTTAAGTCACCAAGGGAATTATGGAATCCCTGTCACTGGAGGTTTTTAAGAACAGGTTAGACAAACACCCCTCAGGGATGGTCCAGGAGGTATACTTGGTGCTGCCTTAGTGCAAGGGGATAGACTGATTGACCTCTCAAAGTCCTTTGCAGCACTATGATTCTATTAGTTTATAAATATCCAGAAAACTGGACCAAATTTTGTAATTTCTTTCTTATATGAAAAGAAACCCTCTCAAGATTAACCACATCTGCTAAGCCAATATGCTATTTTTCAATATACATTTTAAAGCTAATAACGTTTTAGTTGCTAAGCTAGCCCTCAATGAAAATTTCCCAGGTGCTATCGTTATTTGAGATGAATTACTTAGATGTGCAATATGCTTCTTTTTAGTAGTTTTATCTTCTGTAAAATCAAAAGACAAAAACACTCCATATCTACAGTAAAAACCCTCACTCGTTTGATTTCAACTGAGATATGCCATTTTATACCAGCTGAGAATCTGGCTCCCTAAAAAAACCAGTTTCTCTGCACTGCTTTGTATATTTTCCATTGAATAGTCAGTAGAAAGTCTTCCATTGCCTTCAATGGCACAAGAAGCTATAAGAAACAAATCTCTGGTTAATATTAATGAAGTTACCCCAGAGATGAATTTGACCCTATATATTTCAATCAGCAATTTAATTTTTGTACAAAGATTGCAATTAACAAAGTACATTATTTTCAAACCCCCATTAATGAACATAAAAACTTGATATTAGCTATTAATTATATTAGTAGGCAAAATTTAAAATACCACAAAACCTCATCATAACACACTTGTAATTGGAAAAAAATCATTTGCAGTGTAAAGGATTAAAAAAAAAAAATCTAAACTGCAATGCATGGTGGGAAACTTACAGTGCATGTTAAATATTCCAGAAACAAGTTAATTCTTTCCAGTGTAAATATGGGGGCCAGATCCTCAGATGAACTATAATGGCATAGCGCTGTTGACTTCAATGGAGCTATGCTGATCTACACCAGTTGAAGATCTAGTCCATTCGGGCCTGATTCTCATTTACTCGAAAACCACTTCACACCGCTCTGGTGTTGTAATGGGTGTAATTTACTTACACCCACTTCAAGGCCCTGTTACAGTGGTGCAAAGAGGCTTAGTGCAAATGAAAATACGGGTCCATGTTTTGTGGCAGTTACTTCAATATTAACCTTCCCTCTTTCTTTCTCATCACACTCCACAATAAATATATGCATCTCCTGTTGTGAGAAATTATTTCAGATTTCCTGCCTTTGATACTATGAGAAATCTTCTGCGTAGCATCATAAGGGCAAATCTTTTGGATCAATTAACCAGATTAAGGAAAATTTCCTTTTTTCTGCTGTAGCAAATTATGTATATTCCATCGGTTAAGGAAACCTGATAAATGATATTAGGTAATAAATGATCATGATAATAAATGACCTTTGAACTGTTTCTAGAGTCACTGAGTTAGTAGACGCAGAATAAACATATTTCATACGGAATCATAATTCTAGGATTTATCTTTACATTATTCAGTCACAGTTGAATTATTTGGAAAAAATAATACCTTTGATCAATTAAAAAAAAAGGGATGTTGGGTCTCTATTTAAAAAAATAAGGGATGGTGAATAGAAAGCTGTCCATCATTCATTATTTAAGTTGTTCACTGTGCTGTGTTATAACAGATGTGAAAATACCTAATTAAGCATGATAGATAGAAAAATAAGCTGTAATGACTGGGGCTCCTGTACTGTTTTTATGTGAGTTATAGTTAATGCTGGTGGGTCCTAATATACTCATGAAGGACCTGATTTGGGCACTAGCACTGAATTCAGTTAGCTTTGGCTCAGGCCCCGGAAGCCCCTAAATAGATTCCAACCTGGCAGTAGGCTGTTAAGAGAGGCATGGAGACAGGTGGGCTCCACATCTTGCTGTGCACCGTGGAGAAGACCTCCATGACAGAATCACCGGACTGGGAGGTGTAACTTATGCCTCTCTTTGCCAGTTAATCCTCCCGATTTACACTAGAAGATAGGTGGTGTTGCTGTTGTTGCCGTTCCTCAGAGTTTTCTACTGAGGAGAGTAACTTTGGTTTCTGGCTCTGGAGTCATACAAGCCCTACTAGTGGCTGATGGGATGTGCTGAAACATAGCATCCTGTGGCTGCCCTTGCCGTGCCCTCGTCCCCGCTGGGCTGTCCACTTTTGGGGCTATATCTATTTGCTATGAGATGCCCCCACCGACCTTGCAGAAGGAAGGTTGCAGCAGTTTTCTGTCAGTGCAACCTCATCCTCCATAGTAAACTTTTCCCTTGGGGAAAACCCTTTGCCTGAGTTTACCGTTGTGAAAGTCAGAGCAAACCTGGGCTGACTCTGACCCATGGCTTTCAGCCACATAATAATTGCTGGTTACTTGTTGGAAATGACATCTGGCTTAGGAAATGAGGTGGAGAACGTTGCATTTGCCTATGTCACTCACTGGTAGAATACCAAGCATTTCCTAGAATATCAGAATGATCATTGTACTCAGGACTTGTCTAGTGTGTTCCATCCAAGGATCCCAATGCCGTTATAAACTTTAATTCAGGGATTCTTACAACATTCCTTGTGACATATTAAAGTATTATTATTCCCATTTACAGAAGAGGAAACTAAAGTAGAGAGATTTTAAGTGACTTGTACCAAAACATAAAGTGAGTCAATGGCAGAGTTGGGAATAGAACCCAGAAGCAGCGTGGCCAACTCTTCTGATATTGCGAGTCTCTCGCTATTTGATGTAGTCTAACTCCTCAAAAAAACGAAGATAAACAAAAACCCTCTTCATTTATTATTTATTTATTATTTATTTTATTAATTAAAAGAAAACTCAGGATTTTTCAGCCAATCTCATGACTCCGGGTCACCTAGGTTGGGTTGGCAAGATACTGCTGAGGTCTGACTGACCCGTGCTTGCATGCTTTGAGTCTGATTCTCCACTGCATTGAATCTTGTGGAGTCCTTTACATCTGTGCAAAATGAATGTAAAATGCTACCGAACCAGAATGCACCATTTAGCACTCCCATTGCACAGGTGAGGGCATGACACCAGGTACAAGGCAGTGGAGGCAGATGCTCTCTGGGCCTGAATCTGATCTCACTTACACCAGTTTCATACTGTTCTAACTCCTCTGGCTTTGATGGAGTTACTTCTGATTATACAGGCCTGAGGACAGAATCAAGCCCCTTAGAGTCACAAGAAATGTTCAGTGAGCTGCTGCTACAGCATTCATGAACTGCTATCAACCACTCCAAGTGAAATAAATAGTCATCTGGAATGCTGAGGACCTTAGGTTAGACCAGGGGTCGGCAACCTTTCAGAAGTGGGGTGCCGAGTCTTCATTTATTAACTCTCATTTAAGGTTTCGCGTGCCAGTAATATATGTTAACGTTTTTAGAAGGTCTCTTTCTATAAGTCTGTATAATATATAACTAAACTATTGTTGTATGTAAAGTAAATAAAGTTTTTAAAATGTTTAAGAAGCTTCATTTAAAATTAAATTAAAATGCAGAGCCCCCCGGGCCAGTGGCCAGGACCCAGGCAGTGTGAGTGCCTCTGAAAATCAGCTCGCGTGCCACCTTTGGCACGCGTGCCATAGGTTGCCTACCCCTGGGTTAGAGGCAGGAGGGGAGATGATGGGGGAAGGGAGCTTGGAAGAAGCTAAGGAAATGGGAAGAGAAGGGAGAGAAGCTGATGTCAGTCTCATTTAGCAATTAAGGAAAGAATCTGCCTTTATCCGTGTGGCAGACAGACAGAGGAAAGTAAGGAGGGGAGGGGTTGGTCTGGGGTGTTTTCTTAGGAACCCAGGCTAGAGTGAGACAGCTGAGTGAGAGCAAAAGAGAGTGTCTGCTGTCAGTATAAACAATAAAGAAATGTCTTATCAGGTTGACAGTCAGCTAGTCAAATATTCCATAGCCCATTTATTAGCCAGGTGGCCAGTTCCCCACTTAGCCTGCCAAATGAGTTGATCCATCAGCTAAGAGCCAGACAGAATGCCAGGTGGCCAGATCCATCACTCAGGATCCAATTAACAATGAGACTGGTTCAAAGCCAAATAGCAAGCCAGTTACAAAACAGGGAGAAAGCAGCACCCCAGAACTCCTACGCTGCTTCCAATGTCATGTCTTTTTTGTCCCCCAGCCTTTAATTCTCCCATAAAGCCCCCCTCTGTGACTCTCCACTCTCAGTTCCTTTTCTTACAGCCCTCAACTTTCTCTCTGTCTCTCCTTCCTGTATCCTCTACCTCTTTTGGGGAACCTGTCCCTCATTTCTGAAATTCCACATTGTCAGAATTGTGCCTGACTATGTGTGATGGCACTGGGTCTGTCTAGTCTACAAAGAAACTCCCAAACTCATTTCTGAATGGTGCGCAGTATTACCCCAGAGACAAATAAACCAATTGGATGTTAGCAGGTAGCTGGTACCCCAAGCAGTAGAGCAGGTGAACTCTACCTGACTGGATCTGAAATATTTGGTAGCAAACAATGGACCGATCCACTGTCCCTCCTAGTTCCCATCGAGAGTGTCCTTTACCTAAGAGAGCTGTCTTGTGAGTGTTTTTTTGCACAAAGGCCCAGTTATAAACAAGAATCTACTTTTGGAGCCTGATTTGACACCCATTAAAGCCAATGGAAAGACTCCTATTGACTTCAAAGGGTATAGTGTATGGCCTTTATTACATAAGGGTCATTGAAGGTATATCTACATTGCAAACCCCCGCCCCCAAACCGCCGTGGCAACAAGCCGGGTCAACTGAGAGGCTCGTGCTACAGGGCTAAGAATAGCCGTGTAGACGTTCCCGCTTGGGCTGGCGCCTGGGCTCAGAGACCCAACCCCCTTGCCAGGTTTCAGGGCTTGTGCTCCAGCCCAAGCCAGAATGTCTACAGTGCTATTTTTAGCCCCATAGCGTGAGCGCCTGCGAGCCTGAGTCAGTTGACCCAGGCTCTGAGACTTGCAGCCAGGGGGTATTTTTTGCTGGGTAGCTGTGCCCTGAAGGGCCTGATCCTTTTCCACTTAAAGTCTGTGGCAAACCTCCCTTTGACTGAAATGGGATCAGGATAGAGTCCATATCAATTAGAGAGAGAGAGAGAAAAGAAAGGATTTATTTAGAAATCCAGCACTCTCCAGAGCACTGTTAGTGTGTCACAGCAGAATGTTCCATCTTTACAGTTTGAGGCTGACAGTTAAGGCAAGATAAACATTCGTGAATGAAACTATTTGACTGGCCAAAAGTGACCTGATGGTTTATAGGGAAGCATCTATATATAGCAGCCAAGATATAGCAGCTCAGTTTGAAATGCAGTAGCCAGGGACGCATGAGCAACTCAGGAATCATCTGGCACCACATCCAGAAATCTGTTAGATTGTACAAAATCCTTCTGAAGAATTGCTACTGCCATTGATATGAATACATGCCTCCACCTGAGGACTAGTGGTCTCTAGACAGCTAGGATAAGCAGATAGAAAGTTAAGAACATTTAAAAGTCCATTCCAGAAGATAGATGTTAGGTATGTTGCACCTGATTGTTTCAGTTTTGTTTAAAACATAAATAAATGTATATAAAAGGCAATTGAATACATATTATGGAGGTATGTTCTAGTGAGACAGAGGTGTGGTAAACTGGTCTGACCACTGAGAAGAAGGAGACCTGTGTTTATTTTCTGGCTCTCCCAGAGAGTTAATCTGGGAACCAGGTCAAATCACTTAATACCTGTGCCTCAGTTTTACCAGCTGTAAAACAGGAATAACAATACTTTCCAACCTCACAGGTACATTTTGAGACTTAATTTATTAATGTTTACAAAGCCTCTTGAGAGCTTTGGAGGAGAGGATATTAACTGATTAATTGGAATCCTGGGTCTGCCTTTGATACCCTCTATGATCTTGGGTAGGTTTCTTAGTCTCTCTGCCTCAGTTTCCCATATGTAAAATGAGTCTAATGATACTTAATCTTGTACTTTACAGGGCTGTTGTGAGGTTTAATTACTGTTTTTAAAGGGCTTTGAAGATAAGTGACTAAATATCAGTGCTGACTGTTATACTGTGCTCTGTAATTTCTGGAATAACTTCATGAGAGTAAGAAGCAAAACATGGCTCTTGTTGAGGCAGGGTTAACAAGCAGATGAAAATGCTATGCACTATGTCACTCTTGGCTCTGCAGTCAGTGTTCTCTCCACTCTCAGTGACTGTATCCATACATCCGTGCTGTCTCTCTTGGCTACGCATGCTTCATTGGCTTCTTACGAAAGGACGCAGTCTGGTGATTGCTGAGCGTGATACCAACCCCCTTGCATCATCCTCTTTCCTCCCCCTCTTGGTAGCACAGCTGTTATAGTCACAATTCTGCCAGGAGGAGTGTATCTGTCTGTGGTACCGCTACCCATTTCAATCCCTTTCAAATGATCACAAGAAGGTGTGGTTTCTGTCTTGCTGACGTGTCTATGTTTTTAAAGATCCTCTGCAGTCAAGATACCACCCAACCGTGTCTCTGCGCTGCACTATGTATAGCAACGTGTCTGCATCAGAGGCTGACAACTTGTGGCTTGAAAACATTATGCAGCTTTTCAAAGACAGTCAAGCAGCTCGGGGGTAAGGCCTTGAAAAAATCAAATATCTCACCAGACACTCTGTCCCCTGTTCAACTCCCAAGTGCCAACGGTTCAACTCTGCCTCTTCACTCTCTCTGATTGGCTATTTGGTGTGCTTGAGAAGAGAGGGAGAGGGATTTTCTTTTTTATAATGTAAGTTAGAGATGGAAAAGACCTATTACACAGTTGAGCCTATCCCCTGACAGTTGCAGGACACAGACCCCCTGGCAGAGGGTGTATCAGATATTAAACTGATACAGCACTAATATTGAGCACCATATACACACAAAAAAGAACTGTATATAGTACAGGTACATCTAAATGCACTTGATCCCGCAAAGTTGAGGGTGCCCAGTCCCTCTCAGAAGACACTCAGCACCTCACAGGATTAAATCCTCTTGAAAACAGATTTCTAAAATAGATTTAACATACTCTGGCTGATACACACTTACCAGGCAAAGCATCTTAAACCCTTGGTCAGCTACGCCATTTTCAAAATAGTGTTCAGATAACAGATTTTTTGTACTCTAGATGGGGCCATCCCCTTATCCAAAAATGCTTCTTCTCTCTTTCTTTTGTCCTTTACGTTTTGAGTAGAACTGGTCGGGAACTTTTCAATTAAATGTTTATTTGTCAGAAAATGCCAATTTGTCAAAAAAAAAAAATTAGTGGAAATGTATCAGTTTTGACTAAAGATTACTCAGGAAGATGTCTTAATTCCAGGATGGAATTTCTGGTCAAAAGTGGAGGGGAGGGGCCTTGGTTTTGTTCCACATCAGGACAGAAATCAGTGTCAAGACCTTGCATTTTTTTGCAAAGCGGAAGTTTTATTTTCTGGCCAACCCTAATTTTGAGGACTTTGTTTTTGTTTTTAGTTTGGCTGTTTTTAAACATCTCCCCAATTTGGGGGTGGAGGTAGGTGGCTATTGAATCAATTTACTGATGTGATTTTATTAATATAATATTAGTAATATCCATTGATTAAATCAGTTTACCAGAAAGTTTACCAGCTTCATCAATTTCAAAGCACCAGGGTCCAATAGATCCCCAGGCTGTAGGGTGTCCTTTGCCATTTAAATCATCTTAGCTGGAGATATTTAGCTAACCGGTCTCCATAGATATTATTTATGCCAGGCTTATCATTGTGGTATCTGAGCACCTATGGATAAAGTATTTTCATTTGTTCGTCTTGATTCTCAGAGATCTAGCCCAGCTCTTCATCTGACAAACAATATACAGAAGACGAACGGGATCAAAATCAGTTGACAGTGTACAAACAATGTACCATTCTAAGTCAGTTGGTGACTATTTTTCTGGTCAAGGTTCTCACAGAACCAGACACCAGATGGAAAGCAATTATGATTTGTGGACCTGATCTTGCAAGGTGCTGAATGGCTCCTGAGTAGACTATGGGAGTTGAGGTTGCTTGGCGTCTCCTCAGGATCAGAGCGACAAGACCTTTTGGGGGCAAAAAGCAGCTGTTTGCCTTGAGCACAGGGGCTTCCACCAGCGATATCTCTGTGTTCATGTGAATTTAGACATGTTTTTAGGTGCACATTAAGCCTCATGCACTACCAGGAGTGTAGCCATTAATTTGAAATTTCTTCACACACCGGCCTGTCCGTTGTCCCCTGACAGCAGCATACCCATTATTTACCATGATAGACATGCCATTGCACACAATTTGATCACTAACACAGCAGGTGCTGCTATAGATCTCTGGCAGTGTGTTAATAAAAAGCCTTATGAAATTCAGAAAGCCCCTGCCAGTCACCATAAGCAATGTTGCCCAAGGAAATGAAAAATTGCTTGCCTGCTTATACCCATGTGCATTACAGATTAGAAAGTGGCTCCAGGTATTTAGGTGCTTGAAGCCTGTCTGTAAGATTACTCTCCCCCATAATAATGAAGTGGAACCAAATGATCCATTTTCCAATATGCCACAAGGCTGATTAAAATGGGAGGTTGGCAAGGAGTTTTAGACCCAACATTTAGCTTTGTTTTTTAAAATGGGGGAAGAGTGGGGAAAGATTACAAAGCCTGGAATGAATACAAATAGTTTCATGATTAAAAAAAAACAAAACAAGAAGAATTTCATTTAAATCCTGCCCTGCAGAGCTGGAAACCCAAAGATAACAGCCTGTGCTACAGGAGAACCCCAAAGGGCAACTGACTGTGAACAGAAAGTGTAACTGACCTCGCTGGTCTCACTTCAAGAAGCTTTCCCTGGGCAGGCGGCGGCCCGACTTTGAGAAGCACTGGTTTAGTCTGCAGAAGAGAAGAATGAGGGGGGATTTGATAGCTGTTTTCAACTACCTGAAAGGGGGTTCCAAAGAGGATGGATCTAGACTGTTCTCAGTGGTACAAGGTGACAGAACAAGGAGTAATGGTCTCAAGTTGCAGTGGGGGAGGGTTAGGTTGGATATTAGGAAAAACGTTTTCACTAGGAGGGTGGTGAAGCACTGGAATGGGTTACCTAGGGAGGTGGTGGAATCTCCTTCCTTAGAGGTTTTTAAGGTCAGGCTTGACAAAGCCCTGGCTGGGATGATTTAGTTGAGGATTGGTCCTGCTTTGAGCAGGAGGTTGGACTAGATGACCTCCTGAGGTCCCTTCCAACCCTGATATTCTATGATTCTAAGTTCTTTCAACCTAACTGTTTATGGCTACTAAGATGGGTAAAGCAATTATTATTTATAGTAGTGCCTATGTAACACTTTTCATCTTCAAAGTGCTTTGCTAGCATTAAGTGATTCTCACAACACCCCTCTGAGTTAACAATAATCATAATAATTGTTTGTACCTAAATAGCACTTTACATCTTTGCAAACACTCGCCAGTCAATCCTTGCACAACACCCAAGAAGTAAATAAGTTACCTACCCATATATAAGTAGTGGGTAGGTGTGACTGACGCTTTACAAATGAAAACAGGCTTTGCCCCAATGAGCTTGCTGTATAAGGCTTCGACCTTGCAATTGGATCTGTTCAGGAGGACATCTGTGTCTGCATGGAATGTCATTGGGTTCTCCATTCAGGTGCATTTTCTGCCCGTCTAGAGCCACTTGTGGGATTGTGGCCTACAAAGTTATACAAACATGGATAATGAGAGCAGATAAGGGTAGGGTGAGTGAATGGAGGGAAACAGGTGACAATAGAGATTGGCTGCTTTGTTGTGCTTTCTTGTATATGCCGTTTTCTGAGAATAAGTCAGGCAGGGGAGCAGGAGTGGAGAAGAGAGAGAAGAAGGCTATTTTAGCTGTAATATGTTGGATGAATGGATTGAAGAGAGAAGAAGTTAGAGACAGAAAGGCTGGAGAAGAAGAAGTTGCTGTAGTCTGGGTGAGTGAGAACCGAGGCGTGAACCAGGCCTTTTGCAATGGGAATAAGGCAGGAAGGGATGCAATTTAGAGTTGTTAGAGAGGGAGAAGCAGCAAGATTTTGTTGAAAACCTGAATGTGAGGGGAGAAGGAAAAGGAAGAAAACCCCAAGATTGTGATCTTGAGTGACCAGGAAGAGACTGGATTTGTCAGCAGAGATGACAAAAGTGAGAAGAAAAATTTGTAGATGGAAAGTTTGTGAGGGGTTGTGGAAATGGATTGAATCATGGGGTGGGTTACAGGGACACAATGAGGGTGGGGATTAGCCCATAAGGGTGATTGGGGAAGGCCTAGGGTGAGGTGAGGGAGATGGGAAGCTAGCGAGAGCAGTGATTTAGCTAATAGGGACATAAAACTTATAATTACCAGCTGAAGCTGATTCGGGTCCCATAATTTGTATTTGTAGCACGCTACAAGCACATTGCTTAGACTATAAACCAGGGTAAGAACAGTGTCTTCCAATGCAACACCTCACACAACAGGGTCCTTATCCTGACTGGGTCACTTGGACTCCGCCACAACATTAATAGTAAATATCATAATGACGTAATTAATTAGTCCTCATAAACTCTGTGTGACAAGGGCAAGTAAAATTGTCCTTCCTGAGAGGTGGGCAAAAAAAAGGCACAGAGAAGTTAAGTCCTCCTGGAACTCAAGCACATTCCACCCGGTCTCTATCTACTTCGATTGCTTTTCTCAACAATGTCCTGATTGCTGACATTTGCAAAACGGCCACCTGGGCGTCCGTGGACACTTTTAGTCATTACTACGCAATTACTCATGAGGCAGCTTCAGATGCCCTACTAGGACACACTGGCCTATCATCCGTATTAAACACCACTACAAAGCCCCAGCCTTCCAACTACGGGCACTGCTCTACAGTCACCTAGAATGGAGCACCCATAGGGACATCACGTGAAGAAGAAGAGAAGGTTACTCACCCTTTGCAGTAACTGAGGTTCTTCGAGATGTGTGTCCCTCTGGGTGCTCCACTACCCGCATTCCTCCCCTCTGCTTCAAAGCTGACAAGCTCTGCGGTAGAGAAGGAACTGCGGGGCAGTTGGACAGCGCAAGACGGGGAAGAGAGCATGTGAGGTCCAACGGGCACTGCTACCGAAGATCTCTGATCTTAGGTGCAGGGGGCGCTCCCGCACCTACAGTGGAACATCCATAGGGACATCCATCTCGAAGAATCTCAATTACTGCACAGGGTGAGTAACCTTCTCTTCTTGTCTATAGACGGTGCTATCAATCTCTCATTTCCACTAGCATTGAACAGAGACAGATTTGACCCAGGCTGCCTGGGTGTGGATAGCTGAGTAGTTTTTTTTAGATATAAAATGCAGTATTATGATGACGTTTTCTGAGCAATAATATATATGTCAAGAGCCCCTTCCTCAGCTGATATAAATCACCTTAGCAACATTAAAGTCCAGGGAGCTACACCAATGTACGCTAGCTGAGGTTCTAGCTCCAAGTATCTTATTCTTGTCCCTTGATTTACATTACCGTGCTTAGCTACAGATTAATACATATTGCTTATCAGCTTATCATTCCCTGTATTCTTTACAAACTGTTCCAGTTGAGGATGGCCCTTAATAAATCAATGAAACAAGTGCAAGGACAAGCTGCCTGAGTTTGCTTATCTGGCATCTAAATACCCAGTTTTTAAGCAGCATGAGCAGATAAACTCGTCTGGAAGAGTGTGGTAGATCAACGTTGAAAGGAATACTTCATTTAAATGATATTAAGGGTCTGACCCTCCATTGTCTTGCACCTTGTGTAGTCATTTAAACCACTGCAAAAGGAGTATAAATGCTACCAGATCAGGGTGGCAGTGTTTTACATCCACCTTGGAAAGGTATAAATGTTTACACAAGGTGGAAGGCAGTAGGGAATCAGGCCCTTAAATTAAGCAATATGTCCTATGCATGTATGTATTGCATATTGACAACTATGTATTATCGATGGACCAACCATTATTTTTGTTCAAAAGAGAGGAAACTGCACAATCCAAAATAGAGCAAACAAAGTCCAAACATGACCAAAACATTTAATTGTGAGCTGTGAAATAACCTGTAGCCAGTGTCATTTTTCAGAAAACCCTAAAGAGAGGATTATTGCACGGATCTCACCGAAAGACCCCTGTGGATTGAATCCACAGCCAAATCATGCTGCTACCTGTTAAACTAAAGCAAGGGTGTTTCAGTTCTTAATTACTTTTTAGGTTTGTTTGAAGTTAGGGTTAATTTTGTTCCTACCTTTCATGAGGGTATGCAACAGCTCTACCATCTTTGGGAGCCAAAAATATACTGAAAACACCATCTAGTTTTATAGCCTTTTGGAGAAAAGGGGATAACTATTCATTCTGAACCCTGATCTAAATGTTTTTTAAAGTGATTAGTAATTTTGGATACCTCAAATTTTGGGTGTCCAAATTAAGACACCTTAAAAGGACCTGATTTTCATAAAGTGCCACCCTTGAATAATCAGGCCTCTTCAAGGCATGTCAAATGGGGCACCCAAAAACGGAGACATCCAAAATCACTCACCATTTTTGAAAATTTAGGCCACTAGCTTTTCTGATTTTTAGTTTTCAGCTTTTTGTTAGTATTAACTCTGTGTACAAACCCACTCTCCTAAGTGCTGTCTGTACTGTACTCTGGCACACTTTCTCCTTATTATATCCATTCTTATGGCTTTTGCTTTAATACTGGCCTCACTGAAGTCAATGAGAGTTTTGCCCCTGGATTCAGTGGAGCCAGAATTTCACCTAAAGATTTTTGTCATATTGGTAACATCATATGTGGTGCTGCCAGATTTTCATTGTGACCATTCAGAAATGCAGCCCACATCCTCTGGTCAAGGGGAAAATGTATTGCAGAATGAGCAAGAAGCTCTTAGATCCTGCCAGCTACCTGATACAGAACCTTAAATTTCTGCCTTGTAAGAGATTGACATCCAAGCTTGCCATCTTCTCAGTCAAGCCTAGGAATTATTTTCATGCTGAGAATTAGCGAGGAGATGAGTGGCTCTTGCCTGTAAATCCTACAGTGAGGTAAATGGGGCTTCACTTAGGAGCGTAAGAAGTCTCTGAGAGTTTGTAATTTTTTTCTTGGATGGTTTGTATGTATCTTTTGCCACTGAAAGTTTAACATCTAATCATAATATGCAGCACTTGTATCTCTTCAAAGTATGGTGCAAACATTCATTAAGCCTCGTTGCTAATTATTTTCTTCTGTGAGGTAGGTAAGCATAATCCCCATTTTACAGATGAGAAAACTGAAGTAGAGAGTGTATGATGCTCGCCTTTTCAAGAGTGGCCTCTTAATGCAGGTGCTTACATTTTTGGGTGTCCAGTTTTACATACCTGAGGCCTGATACTGAGCAGTGCAGGGCACCTATGGTTCCCATTGGCTTCAACTGGAGTGCAAGTGCGTACTACCTCTATTAGGCCTCAGGTGTCCAAAACTGGGCACCTGAAAATTGAGGCGTCCAAACTAAGACTCTAGAAAATTTTGGTCTATGTGACTTCTCCTAGGCCACACAATGAGACATTGGTAAAACTGGGATTGAACTCCTGAGCTCCTAGCCTATCAGATATGAGACTCCAGAGAGGGCAGATCCTCAGCTGGTATAAATTATGACTCTATTGACTTCAGGGACAGCTGACAGTCTCACCTTTCTATTTTTTTCCCACCTCCCTTTTGTGCTTTCTTTGGCAAGTACAAAATTGTAGCTACTCTCTAGGGATTGTCCAGGCAGGAAGCTACAGTCCTTTAACTCTCTTTCTGGGGGCAAGAGAAATGTCTTTCCATTTCATAGGCTATTCTTAGAGAGCTTGTGACATATCAAGAGATTCACCACAGTTAGACAAGGTGCTGCAGGTTGTTTGCTATTTCGCTGAGCACTGAAAGTTGTTGTTTGAAACACTTCAAAGTTCCCAAGCTGCAGCTGAGGGCGGTCAGCAATCCTCGTGCTGCAGCGCCATTCTCTTGAACGTTTACGTGCTCAGCTATTGTTCCTGAGATGCTGCGCCACTTACAGAAGATGCCATTCTGTGCCAACCTACTGGCATTTAATCAAATTCTCTCTCAGCTTCAAATGGAGCAAAATTTCAGCACTGCTGTCATTGTAGCATGTGTTAGAGGCCTACTCTGTACTCAGCTTCGGTACTGATATAACTATTTCAGTTAGAGGTGTGATTTTTACAGAAATAGTTATACCAGTACAACCCCTTGTGTGGATGCAGTTATACTGGTGCCTTATACCGGTATATCTTATTCCCTATCTCACACAAGGATAAGCTATACTGGTAGAAGCACCTTTATACTGCATCCACACTGGGGAATTAGGAGGGTTGTTATTATAAGAGTATAATTAAAGCAGTACAGCTTTTATGTGTGGCCAAGCCCTTAGCATTGTTACCATCGATTACACCTAAGTAAGGATTACACAGTTGGGCTCAGTTCAGTCTAATTATTTGAAATCATTGTCAAACAAATTGGCTCTTCTCTTTTCAGTAAAGTAATTGAGTGCAGGGGATTGGACTAGATGACCTCTCGAAGTCCCTTCCAGTCCTATGATTCTATGAATTCTGAGTATCAAAGAGAATCTATAGTCATAATTTATTCAGTTCTAGTGTAAAATTTGGCTTCATGATATGCGGCAGTTAAAGAGAAACTAAATCCTTGAAGAAAAACTTTCCCAGAGGACCTTCCCGTCCCATTTTTTTATTTCCCCTGCTGCAGGTGAAACATTTTGGTAGGAGAGGTCATTAAGTATGGAGGCATCTGTTCTTTCCTTCTCCTCCTTCATGTATTGGTATCTCTATGGCTCCCTGCTAACGTGTCCTATCTGACTGCCAGCTGCAGTTGAATTCCCTTGCACTTCAGTAGTGAGCGCACACCAAGCACTTCTGCAGCTAAGCATGGATGTAATGGCGCCACACTTGGCTGCTGCGGAAGATCTGTTTGATACGTGTTCTCTCTTGGAGCATGAGGGGCACTGAACTGCAATCGGTGGCCATCCACCATGGAGCAAATTGAACAGACTGTAAGCTGGTTGCCGTAGTGGCAATTCTGAGACACAATATATCACCGAATTGAAGTCTCAAAGGTGACCTTACAGTAGCATTTCTTTCACCCTGGCTCAGAGTCGCTTTTATAGATAGGTGCGCTACGTTTAAAGGAGTTTGTCTTTGTTCCGAGGAACTTCTCATGAATAGGTTTTGTGTAATGTTCGCTGGACAATCAAGTGTTTCTGTATTTTACATGTAAGTAGTGTTTCGAAAAAGCATGCTTCCGCTTTACGATTACTTGTATAATTTCAAATATTCACATGGGGTTTCGTATCATCTAGAAAATGGGTCTTATTCTCCTCTCATTTGCACCTACCTGTTTTATACCCAGGGAGTTCCATCGTCTTCAGTGGAGCTACTCCTGATTTACAGAGGAAGGAATTAGACCTAGTGTTTTTATTTTGGATGCAATTTTCTGTAAATTGCCAGATCCCCAAAACAAACCTTAATGTATATATTAGTCAAGAGTTGGTTCATTATTGTTATTATATCCTATTCTTTAACCAATGTTATAGAACCAAGAAATGAGCAAGCTAGTTAATGTCAGTATTTGAATCCTGCGATTGCTACAGCAGTATGGATAGTTAAACTTGTTTCTGGTTTTGCTAAGGAATTAGCAGCAACACAACTTTGAAGTGAAAAATGCAGGTATCTGATGGAGATACAGAGACTAGTAATAATAAAGATCAATGAAGTAGATCACCCCCAAAATAATCCCCAGTCTTTTCGTACACAGGGTAGCAATCAGTAAAATCATTATTTTTGTAATGTGTGGGAATGTCAAATTTTTGATCAGTTCATAGCAACTATTTTGTGGCTCTTTAAATGTCTCTCTTCCCTCTTAAAATAAGATTCTGGCACCGCTATTCACACATATGTGAGTAGTCCTGTTGAAACCAATGGGTCTACTGGAGTAAATTCTCCCCACTATGTATATGGACTCCCCAGTATAGTTCATTACTTTGGATTAATCAGATTTTTAACGTCCAGGAGCTGATTTGTCTTTTGTGGTTTTGAGAGCTTGTTTTGTTTTGTCTTTTTCCTATGGACAAATATTGGCTTTATGTTATGCAAAGACTTCCAGATACCCAGGTTTTCCACCCGCTAGCTAGCTTGCCTTTGCGTGGGGCATTTGAGAGCTAATTGTTCGGTGACGGCTGGGTTCAATCTCTGTGCTCAGGGCTTTAAAGTTTTCCCCAAAGAAGGAAAGTCCCCACTCGAGGCAGACTGACTAACAGCCAGTTCTTGCTCCACTGTTATAAGATAACGTAATCAGCAGCAGCAGCTAGACAGAACGGACTTCTTGACTATCTAGCAGACTTCCAGTTTTCCACAGTGTATTTGTGGTTCCCCATTTCTTGTAACCTTGCTGAAACTGACTTTTTAAAAGGCAAGGTTGAAATTTCTTAATTTTTTAGGATTTTTGTTCTAATTTTTAGCTGATTCTTCATTTTCTCTTATCCATTGGGCCTGATTCTCCCAGGATATGGTCACAAGCTGGGGTAAAATGTTTGGTAGCATTCTGCAGCCACTTTTCACAGCAGTAAATTACTGCAAAAAGTGCAAGACATCAGAGAAGCAGGCCTATTGGTTGTTAACCCTATAAGGAAGCATACTGCTTTATTCACTTTTTTCATTCTTTGCTTTGATATTTTGGATATATTGAGACCTCCAGGAATAAAGTCTGTTTAAACTCTTTTCTTCCCCTTTCTCTTAATGGGCAGTGTTTTTTTGCAGCTCTTGATGTACACCATTTTGTCTCTCCCTGGTACTTCTGTAGTTCTGGTATATTGTGATGCCCCTAGGTGAGTCATCAGCAGTGGGAATAAAACCATGGCATAGAGCTAAAAGAATGAACCTCTGCTGCCTGAGCCAAAGGACCCATCTCAACCTTGTACCCAATTCATACACCTTCCTATGTGATCCAGCCACTAGAGGGAGACAGAGAGCCACCCTATATTAAGGGAAGGAAATACTTTTGGTCTGTCACTCAGAAATAGCATCATCTCAGCCTCCGCATTACTAGTAAGGTTGTAGGATCTGGGGGAGAGCCTGCATTTGAGCTCCACCCAGAACAACACATGACACAGGAGATTAAACTCACCATCACCAAGAAAGTGAAATTGATTGTATATCCGGCCTATGGTCAGTGTTATACAGCCGGTAGACTAGATAAGCACAGTGGTCCCTTCTGGCCTTATAATTTATGAGTCTATTAATCAAACTGCTGACAAATTCACAAATAAACAGACTAAAAAGAGGAATATTAATGCAGGTGTTTCTTGTCACAATACACACGTTCAGATAGAAAATGTGATCAATGTTCTTTCAGTATCTGAAAGCCATATTTCTAATCATTGTGTGCAGTGGGGTTCAGAGTCATTCTATCATCTTTAAATATTTTCTATTGCCAAACAAATGCAATTTTGTTTTTGTGTGTGTAGACCAGCGGCGGCCAGCACATCCCTCAGCCCATGCCGCTTCCCGCAGCCCCCATTGGCCTGGAACGGTGAACTGCGGCCAGTGGGAGCTGCAATCGGCCGAACCTGCGGACGCTGCAGGTAAACAAACCGTACCGGCCTGCCAGCGGATTTCCCTGATGGGCCGCGTGCCAAAGGTTGCCGATCCCTGGTGTAGACTAACAGTGACATCCAGTGGCTGAGCGGCCTAATCCCCAAAATAGTAGCACTCATTTCACCTGGAGCATCTTAATAGGGTGAGCCTGTGACGTAGAGCAGATTTAGTTTGTGGGAAGATCATTGCAAGATTTTGTGACTGATACAAAGTTGTCAGCTTTGCATTTATTCCTTTGGAAATATGCTAGTGAAAGTCTCAGACCTGCTCCCACAGTAACCAAAGGAGACGATGTTTTCGTTAGTGTACAGTTGCTTCCTTTTAGATTTCCTTGTCAGCAAATTTGATTCACTCAGATGCCTACAGATTTCCCTATGGTTTAAATGCATGACAATGCAAATCTCTGTATAGCTTCTAAGCAGAGTACAGTAGCCACTGAACATATAATTAGCCAGTTTGGCCTATATCATTAGGCCTTATTGAATATTACTTTATAAGGCTTTTGAGCACACACATGAATATAAGTTTTAAAAAAATATGTACATTTTGGTTAGCTAAAGTGAAGCATACTAATGAGCTACCTAAGGCTGAAGTGATAGGGCCCTGGAATGACAGGAATCCATTTCTCTCAAAGCAGAATTTATAAGAACAGGTCTGGGATAGAGATAGTGCGGTCAGATGCTCAGCTGGCGTAAATCAGCGTAGCTCCATTAAAGTCAGTGATGCTACCCTCATTTACAGCAACATAGCTCTAGCCCGTTTATCTTTTAAGTCTTGGTTGTTTTCAGGATAGATAGTTATTTATGAAGAAAAATGTCAAGAACTGAATTAAGAATTAGTTACTTTTTCTAATTAGCATATGGGAGGCAGAACATGTTCAACAATACAATGCCAGTTCATGATGGAAATGATGTAACTAAATACTGCAGGACTATACCTTTTCAAGTTCAAATAGAGTGAAATCCTAGATATGGTAGAAAAGCATAGATGCCAAATACTATGGTGCTAGGCGCCAGTATAAACCCTACATAGATAGCAGTAAAACTTATTACCAGAAAACTGCTACATCCTGTGAATTATGTAGATACTATAAGGTCTATAACAATGATGTAGATATGGTGGCCATTGGCCAATAAAGAATTGATTTACAATGTAAAAGGTCATTTCATATATACCAAAATATAACAAACCCCTTATGAAGTAAATTATACCAAGAGCGTACTCCCAGAAGCAGTAATAGGACAATATCCTAACAGTGGCTAGAAGTAAAGGGCAAAAAAGAATACGTTAATTTCACTGTGACATGTGAATGGTGTTTGACAAGAGCAGGTGCTTGGTGAGGATATTGTTTGTCATTGCAGTGGATAGCCTCAGGCAGTAAGACTGAAATTAAAGCTATCATTGCAATCAGTGATTACTACAGTGATGGGTGTAAGATGAGAGTATGTGTTGCATGTTTGTTGGTAATGCAGTGTTTATTCTGTTTGCAAATTACTGATGTAGGGTCAGGGTAGATAATTATTAGGGAATCCTGTTACCACACTATATGCATTCTGTGGAGATGATTTTAGGGTTGTTTCCTACAATCTGCTGTAAATTTGAGTTAATCTTAATGATGCATCATACACAGAACCTACCTGGCTGGGGGAAGAGGGGAATATTATATTATCATTATGCCTACCCATACTTACCCTAGACTTACTCATAATAGTAATACTGTGTTTCAGTTATTATACAAGCTGTGTCAGAAAAATCTGGTACAAAAGCGATACTGTATCCCATAAGAAGCTGTCTTCTGATACTAAACACACAAATAACCTGATAGAATGAATGGTTGCTTCCAATGTGAACACATCTAATTTTAGACAGTAGCACTTTGTGTGCCTTCCAGTACTTCAGAAATGAATGATTTACAGTTAAAAATAGATTTTTTTCATGTGTTTACTTGTGTCAGGGGATATAATGTTTAGTTACAGAACTATTTATTTCAGTATATTCTGGAGATGGGTTTCACAAGGTCTGCTTAGCATAACTAATTGCACTGTCACAAGTGGAAAATGTTTCCAACCCTGGTTATAATTCTAAGAAGTAGCTTGCAAATTTATTCTGACTTGACTGCCTTCTGTTTGGTTAATTTAAAAAGTAAATGAGATAACTGTTATAATAGCTGGTTGAGTAAGCCATGCATTGTGGCATAATTTCCTTTCTACTAAATAAATGTACAGGATATAAATTGTGTGCAAAATGAGGATTCTATTTCAGAATAAGAATGATGTGTATGGAAATGCCGCCTTTGGTTGATAGTAATGGTAAATTGTTATTATATTACATTTACCAAATGTCTCTTTGCAACAAGCGGCCCAGTTTTCTTCTCATGTACACCAGAGTAATCCTGTTGAAGTCAGTGCAGTTACACCACTGAAACTGGCATAACTGGGACCCTGCACAAATATACTGAAGAAATTTGACATGTCAACCACTGTGTGTTTCCCTAGCATGCTCCCAACTTTCACTCCACTATTTGGACTAGACATTCTTTGAGAACAGTGGGTATTTCAGCAGTCCAGATTAGTGGAACTAAATAAAAGGTATTTTCTCTTTTAAGAAGTTAACCTTCATGTACTGCCTCTAGAAGGGATTGGGAATTTTTTCCCCCCAAGCCTTGTTCTTAGTTAATTTCTTTACTTGTTATTTGCCATCTCACTTATCTTGTGTTTGTTAATCTCCACTTTAAACATTTTTCTCCCCAAGTCATTTCACTCTGCTTACCTCCTTCCTACTCGGTGATGTAATTTTAATCAAATATCACCAGAAAACGAACAGATATTTTAAATGTGCACAGTTGCAAACAGTGCTCCCGTCACAAAGCCAGCTTGTTATTTTAGCATCCTGAGTACTGCATGTTATGAGCACTAAGGGACCTCAAGATTTAACAGGGAACCAGCTTATTGTGCAAAACCTGGAAAGCAAATATATATAGCACATGTTCTTGAAGGGCCAAATGATTCCACTATTTTTCTAAGCATGTAATATATCCACAGAGAACTGATTTTGTATTAAGTGCTTAATTAGCAACCAAAGAGTAAAGTCAGGAAAATTCAGTTAATTATTTTTCTTAGGTGCATAGTATGTTTCACGTTGCTATGTTCAGTAATACGTTTATATTAAGACTTAACACTTTCATGGTTCACAGGTCAAGATTAATCATTTGTGACCTTGGAATGTAGCTCTTCTGTTCATGAAGTAAAAGCTGAGTAAGGGAGACTCAGACAAGAGTCCATACGTTTGATCTGATAGAGTGGTTAAAGTGTAATTGAACAGGGAAGATAACATTACTTTTTGGAGAGAAGAATTAAAAACCTCAGGGACAAGAAAGGTGAAATATGAGTAATTGTTCAGTGTGAGAGAATTATGAATTAAGCCGTAACAGGACTGAGGATGCTTGTCACACTGTTATTTTTCTACTAGAATTGTTTTTCAAGATCAATTTTATCTGTCTAAAATATTAAATGGCTTTTTTTTTTAAATGTATCAGATGCACTGATGGCAAGACTACCTACTGCCTCATTGACCGTAGCAAGTATCTTTACTTCTTCATGGCAAGAAAAAATAGCTTGACACTGGATTACTGAAGCCTTTTTAGCACCGATTTTGGACAGACGCATGACTGGTTTGTTAGTAAACAAGCCATGACATCTAATATCTATGGGGCAGCGTCTCAGCTGCATCTGAACACCACTTGGACTCAGGGAGTGAGGGGGTCAGGAAACTGATTGCAGCTCCCCAATCCTGAGTGACACCCAGACCCCTGCAAAAGAGCAGCTCTGACTTACACTCGTTCAGTGACCTTGTGCCAGTCTTGGGGGGCAGCTGATTCCTGCTCTTCCATGTTCCATTCCTGCTCCGCACCTATCCCAGAATGACCTAGCATGCCATCTCCCCCACTACGTCAGTGATGGGGAGGCAACTATACTATCTCTGTCAACTTTACAGCAGTGGAGTTCTGCACAAGGGGAGTTCTCCACTGATAGCTATTTAAGGACATTTTTTTTGTAGCTCAGTGGGTTTAACAGACCAAAGAATCTCAGCCTGATAGTCTGAATGTCTTTCTTTTCTTTTTTTTTTCTTTTTTTTTTTTTTTTTGTTAAACTGAAAACAGAAAGCCCTTACAGTTCTATGCATTGCATTGGTATGAGAATCAGTTTTCTGCTGTGGGTTGGCTGGAGGGCTTCTATTCAAATTGTATTAGTCAGCTGCCTTTACAATCATTTTAAAATTATCCACTCTTCACTTTAGAAAACCTTAAACTGTTATCTCTACAGATTTAGGAGAAATTCAGAAAAGAAATATCATTTTTGCTTGGTTGCATGGCTTTTTCTGTCCTACTGTACACTGAACATTATAAATTAAAGCTAACATGTTCCTGGGTAGAAAATGAATGACTTTCACCATAATACATGATCTCTTAGAGCAACAAGCTTTTTCCCTATTGTTTTCTGCTTTTATGAGCTTCTGTGCCAAGTCAAATCATTATTTTATAACTCCTTATGGTTGTTTCTCCTATCACCTTTTTTTATATTAAAACTCAAATACTTACTTTTACAAATATTTAATTATTGCCAACTCTCATGATTTATTTTGAGTCTCATGATATTTGGTGTTTCTCTTAGCTCCTGAAGGCATGTGATTGACTGAGAATCTTTGTTTTAATTAAAAAAAAAAAAAAAGTTTCCAGCCCTCATGGTTGCACATGAAAACATGACCCATAAGGCTCAAAGGCCAGAACACAAATAAAAAGAACCCCACATTTATTATTTTTAAAATAATTTCATTCTTTTAAAACATGTCTTGTGAGTATTTGCATCCTCACTCATGATTTTTTTGAACAGCTGGAATTGGCACCACTGATGTCTGATTTACTTTTCATATTTGCATGTTGTCTTGGACAATAAAATTGAGAGGAGTCCTTTTCCAGTTGTTTTTAGTCGATTTCACTTTCTGGTTCTCATGCACTAGCACAGGGGTTGGCAATCTTTCAGAAGTGCTGTGCCGAGTCTTCATTTATTCACTCTCATTTAAGGTTTCACGTGCCAGTCATACATTTTAATGTTTTTAGAAGATCTCTTTCTAGAAGTCTATAATATATAATTAAACTATTGTTGTATGTAAAGTAAATAAGGTTTTTAAAATGTTTAAGAAGCTTCATTTAAAATTAAATTAAAATGCAGAGCCCCCCGGACCAGTGGCCAGGACCTGGGCAGTGTGAGTGCCACTGAAAATCAGCTCGCGTGCCGAAGGCGGCACGCGTGCCATAGGTTGCCTACCCCTGCACGAGCACACTGCAGCAGTGTTTGGTTTGTAAAGTGTCACCCTGCTGAGTACTATATAAATCCGATCTAATATTTTCATCAACTTCTTCTTTTAATCCAGGGAATCATTTGTATTTTTATTGGTTTTGTTATTTTCTGTTTAAATACACACACAATTTTGGTTTATATGTGCTTGACGGTGTCCCTTGTAGCATTGTTTGTCTGTTATAATGAGGATAATAAGATGGAACAATTTGTTAGTCTGTCAGCCCTTAACAAATTAGTTACATTTATTCTGCAGCCCTAATGTAGTGGTTATAGGTTAGCCATCTTGTAAATTCCATAGGCATTTCTATATATGTGTAAATAAAATAAACTAGATTCTTACTGATTGACTACATCAAGGAAAACTATGGTGAAATCCTGGCCCTACTGAAGTCAATAGCAAAACTCCCATTTGGGTTAATAGGGACAAGAATTCACCTGTGCCGCCAGTCCTGCAATGCATTGCATCCTTGCAGAGCGATACTAACTTCAGTGAGGCTCCCTACAGGCACAGCAGTGCACCTGCATGCAGCAAATTGCAGGATCAGGACTGAATTGACACACTTCATTTACCCAACTGGTGGTCATGCAGCAAGAAATACTTTCAAACAACATATTCCTGTCCATATCTATGCTTGAAGTAGTTTCGTAGTACTCAGCTTTTTTTAAACCTTAGTTTATACTTGTTTTGTACATTGTATGTGTATAAGATTTGTTGTAACCGACACAGAAGTAAGCAAGTGGTGTTGACTTGCTCATGCCTGGCGTTACACTCCAATCTGAAAATTGTCTCTGAAACATCAGAGTTTGATTCTTCTTTACACTCAATTAATAGAGTTAATCCTTATATAAATGCCACGTGCTTGCCATGTGCACATGATTGAGCACACCAATGATGGAATGGACAGCTATGAAAATACCAGAAGTGGAGTCCTTTACAATTGCTACAAATTTATATCTAATTTGTTCAACTTATTTTTGTCCAGGGGTATGTCTGCACTGCACAGAGATGTGACTGCAGTACGTGTAGACACACACAAATGAGCTTTGATCTAGTTAGCTCAAATAAGATAGCCGTGAAGCCATGGCAGCATGAGCTGTAGAAGCCCACTTGGGACCCTGGGTTTGTACTCAAGTTGCTGTCCATCACACCTCTGTAGTATAGACATACCCAATGTTTGGTACTTTATTTCAAAGGACACTGGCAAATACTCTTGCATAAAATGATACTGGCAACAGAACATTGGATACCAACTGTTTTATAAGGATTCTTTTGTTTAAATATATTTTGATATTATTCAGCGTAAATGTCAAGAATCTAGAAGCTATTAAAGTTCTAATGTACTCTCCTGAAAAAAGAGTTTGGACTTACAATTGATACACCTTCGGAAAGGTTAATTCCGACTGTTCTCTTAGGAGTTAACTTTATCCACTGGGTAGAAGATCTGATTGAACATGATGCTGACAAAAACACAAAACTCTCTTTGATGAGGAATTTAACATAAACATACAGTATGCTACTTACTAATCCACTTCTTATTTATTTGGATGATGTTGGTACACCAGTTCACTTTCACCAGTGGAGCTTGTAAGTGATGCTTTTGATTGACTATGGGTTTGGCTACACGGCAGCTGGGAGCATGCCATCTAGTGCGGATAGACAGACTCTGCTCAAGCTAGCTTGCTAAAAAGAGAAGTATGGCTGTTACAGGATGGGCTAACCACCTGCTCTCCCCCCTGGATCTGAGCTCAGGTGTCTGGCTAGCCTGTGCTGCAAAATCAGTACTGCTATTTTTAATGTGTTAGCTTGACCAGAGCTAGACCAAGTCTGTCTGTCTGGGCTGGGAGGCATGCTCCCAGCTGCAATGTAGATTTACCCTAAGAAACCCTGATACAGGCCGGCTCCAGGCACCAGCGCAGCAACCAGGTGCTTTGGGCGGCCACAGAAAGCGGCGGCATGTCCGGGTCTTCGGTGGCTGGTCCTCAGTCCCTCACGGCTTTTTTTTTTTTTTCCCCCACCACTTGGGGCAGCAAAAACGCTGGAGCCGGCCCTGCCCTGATATGCATCTACAGATATTAAATTTTTGCAGTTATTGTTCCAAACAAACGTTGGTGAGTGGGTGAGAGACTGGATAACATCTGTCCTCACGATACTTGGTTCAAACCTCTGCTCAGTTCCTCCATACTTCAGTCTGGACTAGAAATACCCCTACTTTTCCCATCCTGGATCTCTCCTGAGGATACAGAATTGTGTTATATTTTATTGTGGCTGAGTAATGTGCACACACAAATCTACTTTGAAGTTAATTTTTGAGTCTGGTTTTCCTCTATTAGAAATATTCTGTAATGAATCCATATTATTCACGTACAGTAATTTATTTCTCCAGTTTTTGTCAATAGCAGTGCTTCCTAGCTTTCTCATTTTGTACTGTGTAGGATATCAAGATAGTACTCCAGTTACTCTTTATACTGATTTTTCTCTTGAACATCTGTGATTTATTACAACCTGAATACATCCACAACAAATTTTAGCTTTGCTTTTTGATCAGTTAACATTCTTCAATTAATCCAGCTTCTCAATTCCACATGCATTTATCAAATTGGCTGGGCCTTGTTTGATTTCTTGAGTGTTTAATTATTTTTCAACTCAGAACTCTCTTGTGTGATAAGCCACAAAGAGAGTTTAAACAGAAGCCAAGGAAAACACTAGGAAAACCACATCAGACGTACGATACCCTGTGCTATGCAACTGTACATTAATTCAGTTAGAAGAGGGATATGGTTAGTCTGATCCATTTGGGGAAATATGTCAAATCTTGTGAGCCAAGATAGTTTGCTGATGCAAATACACTGTCCACCGTCTTTCCCATCTCTTCTGGGCTGCTGTTTTTACCAACTCTTCTTTCAGAGAGAAAGTTCATAGCAGTGTTGTTTTGTTTTTTTTAAGCAGGCCGGACAAATGAGCTTGCTCCAGAAAGCTGACTCCCTGACTTCCAACCCTGCAAAAAATGATCACCTCACTAGATCTCCCAATAGGCAGCACATTAATCTTTTACCAAATCATACACATGACCCATTTGTTGTATAATTAATGAAAATGGCTTTTTCACGTCAGGCTAACTTAACCATCAGCATCCTTATTTAAAAAATGCCCTGGGTCATATGGAATTACCTCAGTTGATGTTTTATAGTTTTAAGGCACACATCTTGAAGAATATGGTTTTCAGAATATGGTGAATTATTTCTTTGTATGTTATTTAGGTGATTTTAATGTGTAGGGCATTGCATGAGCTTGATAGCTATGCAGAAAGTTTACCATATGAAAAATGCAAGCATTTTCAAAAGAATCCTAACCTCATTGTTCTTTGTCTCGGAATTTCCAAGACCCTGTTTCATCTCATCCCACACACATAACTTTTCCCTTACTATTTACCTTTAGTATACATTTACAAAGGGAAGGTTTCACTGCAGAAACATCTGCTGCAACTGGGTTATATTGCTCCCAAAGAGAGCATGGATTGAACAGCATGTTAGCATCCTGGATGAGCTCCCCTCAGTGGGACTCACCAGGCTCCTGGACTGGACCCAGCCTTGGAGCGTGTGCATCTCTGTGGCTATAAGCTTTAGGCTCACACTGTAGGTGCAGATTCCATGTCTGACCCTGCTTCTTGGCAGCAGGGACACTGCAGTTTGATTGCCAAGATCCTGAAACCAGCACCGGCTCTTCCAAGCTTCCTCAGTAGCTGTTGTATGCTCTCAGAGTTCTCCTGATGATGTGGACCCTCTGGTTTACTGTTTCCCTCTCGTGGCAACATGACAGTTGAAAGACACAGACTCTGCAAAGGAATTTCTAAACTCACTCACCCTTTACTCTTAGACAGCACAAGAGATACACAGATCTGTGGAAGACCACAAAAACCTGTATGTAAGTCCCTGCCTCAGTTTTTGCATCCCCCAAAGAACCCTTTGGGATTGGGTCAGTGTTTGTTCAGGGGGTCCATGATGCTCCTCTTCTCCTTCTGCTACTCAGCCTTGCCTTTTTTTGGTCCTGGGCTACTCCCCTTTCTGCCTCCCCAAAATGGCTGATGAGAGAGACTCCTTTGTATAAGGTTGCAGTCCCCTTTGTCAGCTGACCACCTTCAGTGACTTCAAGTCCCTTGTCCGGTGATCCATTGCTTGGTTACCAGCTCACCTGGAAGAACAGGTTTCCTTGGGTGTTAGCTAACTCATTGTCCAAGAGTGTTTCCATTTTCATAGGCGATCCTCCAGTTTAAGGAGCTTTGACTGCTCTGCATTGATCAGCCTCAGCCAATGCCTCCAGGAATCCCAGTCCATGATGGAGGTAAAACGACAACAGTGATGATAAAATGCAGTTTTGCAATCTAGACGGTGTTCACAAAACAAAATGGAGTTTGTATTTTGCTATAGAGACGTACAGTCATACACTGATCCATCACACAGTGCAATGTAAATCTATAATACCTTCATTGGGATTTGCAGTTTGGGGGATAAAATCGAGTTGATCTAAGGAACTGGTGGGTTAACCTGCTTTACCCTCTGTTGTACAGCTACAACCAGTGACTAAATAAACTTTTCTGTCCTCGAACTCCCGGGTACTGGTCTTCCCGTTTGCGTTCCCAGTCTATGTTCCATTGTGCTATGTAACTTTTGCAGCTCTGCTGTTCTTGTTTGCATGGGAAGGAGGGAGAGCTGAAAATGCAGTGACTTCTGCTGTAGTTCTGCCATTTGCGTCACATGAACTGCAGGTTCTCTGAGCTCTCTTCTCAAGCAGCTTTGAAAAGAATGCAGACCTAACGCAGCCCTCACACCCATGTAACTCCAACTCCTGGAGTGCTCTGTAGGCCCATTTCCCATGCACAGGCTGTCATCCGTCTAGTCAACTTGGATGCAGTAGTCCATCTCAGCAGGACATTTTTAGATTCCCTTTCCAAGTCCGACCTAGATACAATGCAGCTTCTCCCTGTCAAGATTAAACAGCAGCCAGTTTCACAGTTTGATATGGCAGCATCGTAAGATTAGTACTTTCCCCCACCTATCAGCATCAGTGAGTGTTCTTGCAATGAAAACTGCTACCCCTCATTTGGCAGCTCTTCTGAGTCACCTCGCACCGTGTGACCCCCATAAACTCCATCTGGCTTCCTTGTCACGGATGCATGTCTGGCAAAACATTCTCCCTGTGTCAAATCCAAACCCACAAGTTTCTCCCCAGACTTCCCCCGTCAGAATCCACAAGTTCTGTCTGTCCTTCCTAGGCTCAGCCAAGTATCTTGAACCTTCTAATTATCTCTCATCTCCCTTGAACTGGATTCTGAGCTCAGAGTTACAGGAGATAATCAATTTGCAAACTTTCCTGATACTTCCACTGTGTATTCCTCTCCTGTGCTCTATAGATTTCATCTGTCTTCTTCCAGGAAAATTTAAAGGTATTTTTTGCTCTACTTTGCTGTTCCCAACAGTTCTGTTAAGGTAATCCTGTTCAGGACCCAAAGTGGCTCCACGATTTCATGTCAAAGGCTTTTCAGGAGGGAGACCACAAATATTGTGTTTTCAGCAATCAGGGAATTCTAAGTAACGTTGTATTTAAAGAGTGTACTTACCTGTGCCAGTAACCATATGGTACTGAAATTATCTTATCTTCATCCTTAGCTTTTTACATATTTTATAGCAGAGATTTCTTCTTTAACTTAACTATTGCATTGAAGGTATTCTCCAAACCAGTGATCTCCTTGAGATAAGGGAACAATTTCATCACTACATATTTGGGCTGGCTCAAAGTTCCTAGCGAGTTGTTGTTCCTCCATTAAGTGTTCATTGTGCATCAGACCGAGGGTGAAGTGAGTAAAGAATGCTTTCTTTCCTTCTTTCTCAGAAATCAGAGTCAGCTTCATCATCTGGTTGGGCAAGATGTTTTGCTCCAAGGGGAGAGTTCAGAGAAACCATATGGAAACTTCAACTATTAGTTTGCTCCATCAGGCTGTTTTCACCTGGTGGAGTATTTTAGCATCATGTTGGAAATGGCTGAGAACACAGGAATTGCCATAATGGATTAGACATTACACCAATGGTCCATCTAGTCCAGTATTTTATCTCTATCAGCAGCCAATACCACATGCTCCAAGCAAAGTGCTGGAAACTCTGCCGAAGGTAGTTATAAATAACTCGCCTATGGGAAAGTTTCTTCCTTATGCCCATTAGTAATAATTGGCTCATGCCCTGGAGCTTGAGAATTTATATCCCTTCCAAATCTTTCTTTTAAAAAAAAGAAAATCTTTACTATCGTACCTCTAGATATCCTTGTTAGCCGTATAAATGTCCAGTTCTTTATGATTCCAGGAGGATTCCATATTTTCCAATTACAATGTTATTTCCCAATTTCCTGGTATTTATTATATAATGGGAACACATTTGTTAAAATACTGGGGCTGAAACTTATCTATGGGTATGTCTACACGGCAAAAAAACGACCCCTGGCAGTGAGCTTCAGCTTGGGCTCTGAAACCTTGAGGAGAATGGGGTGGATCTCAGAATCTGGGCTCCAATCTGAGCCCGAAAGTCTACACTGTTAGTTTTATCTCTGTAGCACGAACCCCTTGAGCCCGAGTCAACTGACCTGGCCTCTGGGTTTTTTTGTGGCATTCATCACTGTAGTACGGGGTGGGCAAACTATGGCCCGCGGGCTGGATAGTCTGGGGCTTGCCCCGCTCCGGTGCTACAGCCAGGGCGCAGGGTCGGAGGCTGCACCACACGGCTCCAGAAGCCACAGCGTGGCCCCACTCCGGCTCCTACGTGCTCCAATGGCCCCCTCCAGCGCTCCAATGGGAGCTGCAGGAGCGGTGCCTGCAGAAGGGGCAGCATGCAGAGCCAGAGAAGGGACAAGCCACTGCTTCCAAGAGCCGCTTGAGGTAAGCGCCGCTCGGAGTCTGCACCTCTGAGCCTCTCCCCACACCCCAACCCCCTGCCCCAGCCCTGATCCTCTTCCCGCTCTCCAAACCCCTCAATCCCATCCCAGACCACCCTCCTATACCCCAAACTCCTCAGCCCCACCCTAGAGCCCGCGCACCCAACCAGAGCCCTCACCCCCTCCCGCACCCTAACTCCAATTTTGTGAGCATTCATGGCCCGCCGTACAATTTCTATTCTCCGATGTGGCCCTCAGGCCAAAAAGTTTGCCCACCCCTGCTATAGTATCTGAATGCTTCACAAATACTAATGAATTTATTTTCACACCACCTCAGTGAGATACAGAGGTGCAGTTCCCCATCTGTAAAATGGGGATATAGTGGCACAGAGGGATTAAGGTCAAAAGTAATTACTAATTTTGGGTTCCTGATTGAGATGCCTAGGACCTGATTTTTCAGAGCATGTAGCATTATGTAGTATATAATATGTTCAAAGCATAGCTCCCGTCGACTTCAGTTCGGTGTAAATGCTCAGCACTTCTGGGTATCAGATCTCTGGGTCTCAAGCCAGACATCAGTAAAAGAGGAACACACAATTGGTGACTAGGTGTGAAAAGTTTGATTTAAGTGACTTGCCTAGCAGCATCACACAGGAACTCTATGGCACAGGGATAAAATCCAGTTCCCCAAGAAACCATTCAGTTGCCTTAACCCTTGACGCTTCTTTCTCTTCCTCTACAGACACCTGCTTCATTCACTATGCACCTTCCAGCTTCCACAACAAATAAAGCAGTTCTCCAGGCAAGAGTCTTCTTCACTACACAACCCTGATTCATCCCAGAGCAGATTGCCCCTATATACTAAATGATGCAGGGGTCCTATGGAAAAAATAACATGGGATCATGTAATTAAAGAGTGCATCATAATGCATGTGCACAAGGATGCTGAATTAGGGGGCCCAGGCCACCTTAATTCTCGCATTTTCTATCTTCTAAGAGCTTGATTTTGCAACCTTAATAATATTCTCTTAACATAGGTTTTTGTGTGTTATTTCAGACCTCTGGGTCTCAAGGTTTTGAAAAAAGGAATCTGAAAAAACAACAACAGAAATTCCATCATATGCAGCTCTGCCTAGTCTTAAGGATGTCCAATATTCCATTATAAGAACCTGTTGTCAGTTGCTTGTAACTTGCCAAACTTTAGCTGTCTATAATGGGAAGAGTCAGACAACTTTAATAACAGCCCCACCTATAACAGATAGATCGATAGATTGATCATCTTGACTGTGGAAGTTTTGATTAGATCCTGAGCGTGAAGAGGGAATTACCATTAGTCTGAAGGTACCCAAAATTTCCTGTGTTCTTAGTTGCTATTATTACATGGTTCATAAGGTGGGTTAATTCATCAGTTCAGTGTGATTGATCAGGTGGAAAAAATGTTGGCAACAAAAAGTTCATTGAAGGATTAGAGCCTACAGGTGAAAAATGCCAGATGGAGTACCACAGCCCAAACAAATTGGTTAATGGTTACATATAGGTGTGTGGATAACATGGTGCCTGCTGTATTATGAGAATAATTCAGATAGATGCGGCTTAAATGAAGAGAGCCATCTATCACTGGTTAGGGCAGAAAGAGAAAATATATGTGATGATATTGCTGACACCAGTATTGTACTGTGATTAAAATATGGCTTTTGATTAGTAAACAGATGGGTTTTGATCTGCATCACAAGCCTGAATAAATTTGATGCCAATTCTTGAAGCGATTTGTGTTCTTGGAATCAAACTAGCAAACAATAACAGATGTGAGAACATTGAGCTGTCAAAGAGCTTAATGAAGTAAAACTGAGATCACTAACCAGTTTTAGAGAAAGGTGAAGGGGATCCCCTTTTGAAATCTAATTATTTAGGACAGCACACCTGTCATTAGGCAGCAGCAGATACCAAAAAATAACCATTTGTCTCGCATGAATTCTTGCTCTGCCACATGTTGTTGAAATGATAGACAGAGTTGTAGTTCAAAATTAATTGAGCTTTCAACCCGAGAATTTAAGTGGGGGGAAATTCAGATATAAGGTTATTAGAAACCATTAAAATCTTTAGCATGGTGCACTTCCTATAATTATGAAACATTTCCTATTAATTCTTACCGTTATAAGGATGTCTTAGTTGCTAGAAAATGATAATTAAATCCAACATATTAAATGCAAATATGTCTGAATGTCTGGACTTTGCATGCTGTGGTTTATCATGGAAAAGACATGATCTTGTAGTTAAGGCAGTGGACTGAGACGGTTCCATTCCTGACTGCTCAGATTCATGTGTAACCTTGGCCAAGTTCCTTCACCTCTGTGCAGCTCTTCTGCCTTCTGTGCATCTCTAAAATCGGAATAATAATACTTCTTTTGTCTGTCTCATACACATAGATTGTAAACTCTCCTTGGCAAAGACTGTCTTCTACTGTGTTTGGACGGTGCCTGACATATAAGGACTTTGATCTCAGTTGCGGCCTGCAGAGCTACTGTAAGACAAATAACTACAGTAATAGTATCAGAGGGGTAGCCGTGTTAGTCTGGATCTGTAAGAAGCAACAAAGAGTCCTGTGGCACCTTATAGACTAACAAATGTATTGGAGCATAAGCTTTCGTGGGTGAATACCCACTTCGTCAGACGCATGCCTAATTTGGATGCCTAATTTGGGCTGAGCAATGGAACTGTGTGTTGATAATTTGGTATGTTGCTTTGAACTGTGTGCTCAATGGACTAGTAATTTTTTTAAAACTTTAATAGTAGATGTGTATCTAAATCCTCTGCACGGCTTTAAAAACCCAGCCCTTATGTTTAATTCAGGCGACGTTGCTCCCCTCCGTGACCCAAGAATATACATTTATAGCAAAGTCACAGGCCCAGATGTGAAGTTCCTGGCTTTTGTTGTTTGTCACACATGAACCACTATTTAAACATGGATATTAACTTACTATACAAGAATCCATTTCCTCTACTTATATTAAGATCCAGGCTTTACACTGTCGCCTGTAGCCAGACTGACTAGATACCCTCAAACGTTGCTACAGAGCAGCTTTGCCATTTCTTACAGTTCTCAGATTATTATCCACTTCCCATCTCCACACAGTCTCTCTTGTACATTCTGACCTTTATCGCTGGAGCTATGCATGTGACCTTTTACTAGCTGTTGTATTCATCCCCTTCCCATGGATCAGTCTGCACTCATGTCACACACATACACAGTCTATTGTATGTCTCTTTCTGCAGTGCATGAATTCCATACTCACTCACTGTTCAGTGGTAGCATTTTCCCAGCTGATGCTCAGTGCACCCAGGACCATATAGCCTTTTCGTTTATGCCTCTGCCAAGAACCAGCGCTCTGATTCACTGGCAATTTCCTTTCACCTCACTTGATGCATTAGGCAGTTGTAGTCAGTGTGGCTAGTGGGGGATAAATCACTTTCTTGCAAAATGATTATTTCAGTTTAAGTAGTTATTTAATCTTTCCAATGTGATCATTTTAGGTTAATCACACCATCTTTATTAGCCTTATTGCTACTGTAAAACAGCCAGTGTGGGAAACCAATATATTTGTGCAGGCAGATGAAAATAGGCAGTTCTGAATACTTTAGCTCTTTCCAATGAGAGGTGCTTTCCATGATTGTGCATTGAAAATATGATCTCAATTTTTTTTTTTTGTTTTTTAAGCTTGAAGCCATTGGGAAGGCTGCATATTAGAAATGCAATACAGATATTTGTTTGTACAATATCAAGATTCTGGTAACAGTAAATATCACTTTCAAATCTTTCTGTAAAAAAAATCCCATTATCTATGGTGGATTTTTCTCCCCCCTGAAGTTACTTGTAGTGTTAGCAGAGGATAATATCACACTGGCATTGATGCCAAGGATCTTAAATTTATCTTCCATGACCATTTTTTCCTGCCCCCTCCCCTAACCTTTCTGGAGACTAGTGTTTGTATATGTTACCTATAACAGTATCTGAAGGTTTTCAGTGTGAAAACTGTTGTGTTTCTCTCTGTGTCTCTAGCTAGGTTCTTATATGGCTCCTTCTGATTATTAAAAACAATAACCATCTCTCTTAAAAACTTCAGAAACAGACTTCAAAGAGAAACAGCAGAACTAAAATTCATTTGCAAATTCAACACCATTAATCTGGGCTTGAATAGGGACTGGGAGTGGTTGGCTCATTACAGAAGCAGCTTTTCCTCTCCTGGAATTGACACCTCCTCATCTATTACTGGGAGTGGACTACATCCACCCTGATTGAATTGGCCCTGTCAACACTGGTTCTCCACTTGCGAAGTAACTCCCTGCTCTCCATGTGTCGGTATAGAATGCCTGCATCTGTAACTTTCACTCTATGCATCCGAAGAAGTGAGGTTTTTACTCACGAAAGCTTATGCCCAAATAAATCTGTTAGTCTTTAAGGTGCCACCAGACTCCTTGTTGTTTTTGTAGATACAGACTAACACGGCTACCCCCGATACTTGAAACCATCTCTCTTCTTTCCAGCCTGTCAGAGAATTGGGATTTGTTTATAGGGAGGGATTTATTCGTTTTGTGTACAGATGGTGATGTGAGTGAAAAGGAATTTATGCATGTGCCATGTAAGAAGTTTCAGTGAAGTCAAAGGGACGATTCTTGTGTTCAAATGGCTTCCTGTGTTGAAGCATTGCTGAGGAAACACGAAGTCAAAGAAATGTATTTTGCTTCAAACCCTTGTCCTACAAACACTTAAGCACATGCATAAAGTCAGGGCCGGCTCCAGGCACCAGCTTAACAAGCAGGTGATTGGGGCGGCCAAGGGAGAGGGGCGGCACCTGCAGCAATTCGGGGGCGGCAGGTCCCTCACTCCCTCTAGGAGCGAAGGACCTGCCACTGAACTGCCACCGCCGATCGCGGCTTTTTTTTTTTTTTTTTTTTACTTGGGGCGGCAGAAATGCTGGAGACGGCCCTGCATAAAGTCTCACTTGAATTGTCTCACTGAGTTCAATTTGTTCTTATGTGTGTAAGTGTTTGCAGATCAGAGCTTACGTTCTGAGAGCGTTTAGTTCTGTGGTCATTCGATTTTCTTGCCAGAAAAAGATGCTTAATCTTGAAGCCAGCTCCTGTGAAAGTTCTGTCTCCTTCCCTAATGAGACTCCCCAGACTGGTCAGCAGAGTGGACAGTAACTGTGGTGGAAAGTAACAATCATAGGAAGAGGCAGGTTCTCAGTTAGGTAGGCCCAATCCAATGAAAGGCTTTGAATATCAGCATAGAGACTTGGTGTGTATTCAAAAGCATGTCTACTTAGTAACGTTTTCTAGATATTAGGTGAAAACAGTATGGTGATAATATGTTTTTTTACCTAAAAGTTTGTAACCAAACATTTATCAAAGCAGCTTTACAAAATGCACCAGATGGGACAGCTCTTGAGCTATCTCGGTGCCACAATGCATTCTTTTACATAGGGGTTTGCATTGAGATTGAGACTATTGCTCCATATATTTTGAATATTTTCTTTCCGGGAACTTTTCATATAATGTAGGTATATTGCTGGCTGAAACCACAAACTGTTTTTGACACTCAAAATTGTACATAATCTGATAAAATGTGCATAATTTTCAAAAATGTTGCTCCAGATTGTTGGACATGTAATTATACTTTCAGCTTTCCTTATAGCTGCGGATTATTAGTGGATAACTAATTCCTACTTCACATTGAAATTGCAACATCAATCTGTAAAGTTTCCATACTGTCTACTTTGCTAAAATAGCAGATTAGTAACTTAGATGGTGGAAAGATTATGAATGTTTGCTCATCCTAAATGGTCTATGAGTCCAATCTTGTAATGACTTTGTGAATAATTTTACTCCTGTGAGCAGTACTATTGAAGTCAATAGCCTTACTTAAGAAAATCATAGCTACTCATGTCAAACTTGGAGACTTTTCTAAAATAAGATTTTTTTAGAGGGTAGTTAATACAGGAAAAGCTGTGTGATCCGGCACTTTACCATCCAGAAAGCTCTAGAAACCGACATTTCTGATATCTTCCAATACAAATCTTAAATAGGGTTGCCAGGTTCACTATCTGACTCCGCATGGCTCCCCGGAAGCGTTGACATGTTCCTGCTGCTCCTAGGTGGAAGAACGGCCCCGGGGGCTCCATACAGTGCCCCCGCCCTGAGCACTGGCTCTGCAGTTCCCATTGGCCGGGAACTGCAGCCAATGGGAGATGCAGAGGCAGCACCTGCAAGTGGAGGCAGTACTCAGAGCTGCCTGGCCAGGCCTCCACCTAGGAGCTGCAGGGACATATCGCTGCTTGCGGGGAGCCACCCTAGGTGAGTGCCGCCCGGATCCGGCACCCCAAAAACCCTCCCGTGCCCCAACCCCCAGCCCTGAGCCCCTTCTCGCACCCAAACTCCCTCCTTCCATTGGTAAGTATAACTCTTAGTTAACCGGAATTTTTGACTAATTGGCACCCTCCATTCCCCCAACATTCCAGATAACAAAGCTTTCACTGGATATTGAAAGAAAAATAACATAATCTTTCCCTCTTTAACATGAAGGATGCACATTTTTGCCACTAGGTTCCTTTACTGAAAAGCAAGTTTACAAGTCCTAGAAGGTCGCTTCATTTTTACAAAGGATTGGGATAAATGTGCAAACTCCTAGTGTAGTTTCTTTCTTTCATTTGGCATGCTACTGATGTCTATTTTCTTCTTTTAGGCATTATTCGTAAATTCCCAGAGAGAAATCTTTGAACACTAACAAATTGTCCCTCTTCCTGTTAGTGAGATAACTCTCATAGTTCCAGTACAAAGAGTAACATTTTAAGTCTGTATGTTAGAAAGATGGATATCTGTTGCTTCTTCCTGCATAGAAAATCTGCTCTGTGGTTCTTCATTTATCCTGTTCTTTTTTATATAAATCTTTATAATAGGTATGAACATCAACTTGCTAAGTTTACTTGAATACCATTAGTTATTTCCTCTGATGGATTTACAGATGCTTTTTTATTTCTTTCTGAGAAAATGGTGGAAAGAAATAGAGCAATAAAGCCCTGCTGCAGTGAAACATAGAATCGCAGAAGCATAGAACTGTAGGGCTGAAAGGGACCTCAAGATTCCCCAACCTTCCTTGGAAGTCTGTTCCCATGCTTAACTATCCATATACTGTAGTTAGAAAGGTTTTCCTAATATCTAACCTAAATTTCCATTGCTGCAGATTAAGCTGATTTCTTCTTGTCCTACCTTCAGTGGACATGGAGAATAATTGATCACCATCCTCTTTCAAAAAGCCCGTAACATATTTGAAGACTGTTATCATATCCCCATCAGTCTTCTTTTCTCAAAACTAAACATGTCCAGTTTTTTTAACCTTTCCTAACAGGTCAGGTTTTCTAAACCTTTTATCATTTTTGTTGCTGTCCTCTGGACTCTCTCCAATTTGTCCACATCTTTCTTAAAGTATGGCACCCAGAACTGGACACCATACTGCACCTGAGGTCTCACTTGTGCTGAGTAGCAAAACAATTAACTTTCATGTTTTACATATGACACTCCTCTTAATACACCCCAGAATGATATTAGTGTTTTTTGTAACTGCATCATATTAAATTTGTGATCCTCTATAACCTCCAGGAACTTTTCTGCAGTACCGCTGCCTAGCCAGTTATTCCCCATTTTGTAGTTGTGCTTTGATTGGTCTTCCTAAGTGTAGTACTTTGCACTTGTCTTTATTAATTTCATCTTGTTGATTTCAGACCAATTCTCCAATTTATCAAGGTCATTTTGAATTAAAATCCTAGCCTCCAAAGTGCTTGCAAACTGTCCCAAATTGGTATCATCCGCAGATTTTATAAGCATACTCTCGACTTCATTATCCAAGTCATTAATGAAAATATTGAATAGTATTGGACCCAGGACTGACCCCCCACGGGACCCCACTAATTACGTCCCCCCAGTTTGATAGTGAACCAATGATAATTACTCTTTAAGTCACAGGCGCTGGCTTCTAACTTTCCCCGGGAGTGCTCAACTCCCATTCAGCCCCAGGCCCTGCCCCCACTCCACCCCTTCCCCCAAACCTCCACCCCAACTCCGCCCCCGCTCTCTCCCCCACACTCAACCTGTCCCCACTCTGCTCCCTCCTAGCACCTCCTGCACACCAGGGACCAGCTGATCACGGCTGATGGGCGGTGCTGGGAAGGAGGAGGAGCAGTTGATCGGCAGGGCCACTGGTGGGCAGGAGGCGCTGGAGGGTTGGGGAGAGCTGGCTGCCAGTGGGTGCTAAGCACCCACTATTTTTTTTCCATTGTGCTCCAGCCCTAGAGCACCCACGGAGTCGGCGCCTATGCTTTAAGTATGGTTTTTCAACCTGTTTTGCACCCACTTTATAGTAATTTCTTATAGAGCACATTTCCCTAGTTTGCTTATGAGAATGTCTAGTGGGAACATGTCAAAAGCCTGACTAAAACCAAGATATATCACATCTACAGCTTCCCTCCCCCATCCACTAGGCCAGTAAGAACATGTAAGCACAGGTACTGAGCGGTCCCATTGTCTTCAGGACTACTGATATGCTTAGAGTTAGGCATGTGTTAAAGTACTTTGCTGAATGGGGGGCAATGGTCATACTGTGGATTTGTTTTTAGGATAAAACCGAATGATTTGCTTCTCTTTTGATTTAATGATTTTTTAACATGCAGTTCTGAAGTTTCTAGTATTTTTAAAGATGTAGTATTACTTTATAAATCGCAAGATATCATTGTTATTTTTAAAAGTCCCATTTTAGCATAATACGGGCCCAGTCCTACAAAAGGGTATCTGAGTAACTTTACTCATCTGACTTGCCCCATTAACACTAATAGGGAGAGTAAATTTACACAGTTACATAAGTGTTTGCAAGATCTGATCTTAATTTTGACATTTTTTAGGTCAAAAGACCTTTAGCTAATTTACATTAGCTGTTTCAGTGGTAGCTGTCATAGAGGTAGATAAAAACATAGCTTTAAATCTGACTAAACTCTTAACTGCAGTGTGACTAGCAGTCTCAGTATAATCGTAGGCATTTTTCTGTCGGAAAGCCACTAAAACCAACAGAAAAACATGATGTAATTGGTATCGTTTTGACACAAGTGACATATTTATCCCTATTTACAGCGCTCAAGCACTGAAATAGCTGCTGTGTTACACAGAACGGGAGGGAGCGGGAAGAGAATTGGCAGTGCTACATCCTGCAATGCAACTTGCTTCTTTTATGCTACCTTTTACTTGATCCCTCATTTACGCTTAATTAATAAAACAACACCTTTTGGCCATTTGAGAATTATTTACTAGTACAACATACACAGAGAGAAATGTGTTCTTCCATCTTTTAATTTGAATAAAAATACCCAACCTTCTAGAAATGTCTGTAAACAACAACTGGATTTTAACATGGTCTCAAGATATCTTCTTGTGGATTTAAGACCCTTTTATCCTGAAGTGTTTTTGGTTTTTTTTTGTTCTTCATTGACTTACTTTTTCCTTCCCAGAGGGAGGTGTCCCACATATCAAATCAAGCAGAGTAGCAGACGACTCTTTCTTTCCCTATGAATTCACTGCTAAAACCTATACAATAGAGGGTACAAACAGGTCCCTTTTATGTCTTTAATGCAAGCAACTGTGATCAGTTGTCCTCCCCCTTCGCCCCCACCCATCAAAAGCAGGTGCTTGAAGTACAATTATTATGAATTACTTGTATTACAGGAGCACTTAGAGTGGCTGCAACCAAGATTGCGGCCTCATTGTTCAGGGCACTGTCCAAACACATAGTAAGAGTTCCTGCCTGAAGAGCTCACAACCTAAATTGACAAGAAAATCAAATGGTGGCAGGGAAAACAAAGACATAGAGTGGGGAAGTGACTTGCCCAGGATCACACAGCAGAGCCAAGAATTGATCTCAGGGCTTAGACCTTGTCTATATACTAGAGAAAGGTTTGCCAGTGTAGCTATACCAGCAAACTCTCCTAGTATAATCAAAAAGAACAGGAGTACTTGTGGCACCTTAGAGACTAACAAATTTATTAGAGCATAAGCTTTCGTGGGCTACAACCCACTTCTTCGGATGCATAAGCTTATCCTGGCAAAAGCCTACTATAGCATATATCAGTCCCCGGACAAAATAAACAATGCAGGCAAAAGCACTTTTTTGCCAGCACAACTGCATTTACACTAGGACTTATGCCAGTATAAAAATGTCATAAAAAAATCACACCCTATGCAACATTAGTACACCAGGAAAAGTTTCTAATGAAGTATCTGGGCCTTGTAGCATAATAGACTGATAGCTTTTTTTTTTTTTTTTTTTTTATTTAACAGAATAAACTAGAACTTAATCCATAGGAATGTTTTGAAGTACACATTGAGCAGGAAACTGGCTTTTATGGATATTTCTTGATTCACAGTCCGCAGATAATTGCATTAAACTATCTTTAACTAGAGGGATTTGAAAATCATATTAAATGTAAGAGTCATATCATAGCTTCAATGATATAGATCACTTACAGATTAAGATGTTCTCTCCCCCTGCAAAACCTTTTAAAGGGAAAGGTATTATTGTCAGCTACCTGTCTCTCCAGCTGTCAAGATCTTGAGTTAATTGATTAAAGACATGCAAGTTTTCAAATTATGCAGTTGAGCATATGTTTTCATAAGTTACTGAATTCAGTTCAACAATATTTTTCCCGTGCACATTAAAACATTCTTACACCGAGCCATGCTGGACAATATGACCTGTTGTGAAAGAGTACTGCTTCCCCTTGCTTTACACCTTTTGCATTGTTTTTGGCCATTTTCTTTTAAATGTTGTTACCTTTCAAAGTGCTCATCTTTTATAAAGCACTGTGACTTCTACTGATGAAAAGCTGCTATGTAAGAACTAGGTGGTGGTGGTGTTTGTTTATTAACCAAGGAGAGCATTTATTTGTGAAACCAAGGTTGAAGGGAATTTGAAAGAAGTTCGTTGTTCATTGTGGGGTAGATCATGACTACCCCTAATGGAGCTATGCAGGGGAGTAGTAGGAAATAATGCCCCCCATCCCACGGCTGCATTACAGTACCAGATCTTAGGTCCCTACATGGGGATGAGAGTGGTATTGCCCGTTATTCCCTTGCCGTGAGCAAGTAGAGGGGACAGAGAGAGGCAGGAGTGCATAGAGTGATGGACAACAATGAGCTAATAGCACAAATGGGGATGTGTAGGTCCCTTTTGCTTCTACGGGCTCTTTAGTCTTTAAATATGTTTGTATTAACTCATAGGGTCTCTGATTTTTAGATACATGAACCATGTCAAACTGGGCAATGCAATAGCTGATTTTACAAGATATGCAGCCTTGCACCATGTGTGAGACTTGAAAGACTCCACTTCATAGGTAGAACTCACAACCCTGGGTTTAGCAGGCCAATGCTCAAACCACTGAGCTATCCCTCCCCCATCCATGATATGCTGTTGTTATAGGTGGGGTTAAACTTCCTTGAAGCTGGTGGGTGTTATAACCCCAGCCCTTCACTTAAGACAGCTCAAGCAGTTAAGCTCCTTTATGATATAATAGCAGTTTCCATTCAAAACAAAGGCACACCCAAGGCCACTCAGGAATTTGAACTATGTGGGTGGAGGGCTTTGCTGGGCATCGCTTGAATAGAGGTGTAGGGGAAGACAAGCAGAGAAAGAGACACACAGAAACAAACAGAGAAGGAAGGAAGCACCAAACTCAGCTGCCCTACACAAGCACCATGTTTGGCCTTTAGAGAAGCCTAGAAAATGGGCTTTTGGGTCTGGTGCTGACGAAAAGAGGCTTGGGGCTGCGAGCAAGGAAACTGTCACCTGTCGTTTGGTTCCTCCTGTGGTGTGCCATCTAGGTATGCAATGCTTGCATTGCATATCCAGGACCACTTGTGCCCAAGGAATGATTCCGCCAGGCCCCCAGACATCCTCGGCACACCATGCACATGTAGCATTGCATGCCTTCCTGAAAATGTCACGGCACACCACTGGGTTCCTCCCGTGTTCAGAGAAACAGGACTTCATACATTCTTTATAGATAAACAAGAATGCATCAAAGATCTCTGACTCCATCATCAATTTCTTTTCCTAACTGGAACAACCTGCAAGACCCGAATTTTTGGCTAGCTGCTCAGCTCAAAAGGGGTAGCGCTGTTAAGGATGGAATAGCTGAAGGAAAGGTGCAGTGATTTACCCTGAATACCTGAGATCACTAAATAAACGTTAGAATGCATTTTAAATGTTTAACAATATCTTCTAGACATCAGCTTGCTCAAGATTTTGTTCTGGAAATGTTGGCTTGTGTAGTCATCAGATATCTTGACCTGCACCTGTAAATAGTGTTCTTTATTCATTAACATATATCAAGTTCGATGGGTAAAAGCTGCACACAGTCTTTTATTTTAAAGTATCAGAGGGGTAGCCATGTTAGTCTGAATCTGTAAAAAGCAACAGAGGGTCCTGTGGCACCTTTGAGACTAACAGAAGTATTGGGAGCATAAGCTTTCGTGGGTAAGAACCTCACTTCTTCAGATGCAAGANCACTGCTTCACTTAAGGACTGAGCAAAAGTAGAAGAGCCTACTAAATATTCATTGGGCTGTTTTGCCTTTACTGAATCCTAAGTGAAAATATGCCAGCAAAAGAAGAAACGTTTGTTGTTTTTCTTACTCATTTCTGCCTGGGCTAGATTGTGTCCCCCTTGTAAGAAAGGAACTCTAGCATAAATATTTGCTCAGATAATATGTATCCCAGCAGTCTTTATCTAGCTAGCAGATACCACTGATCTGTACAAAATACCCATTAAAAGATATTCAGTTAGAAATATGCGAAAGTCACTGTTTTAATCCATTTTGAATATAGAGCACTTTAAAATGAAAAGCAACAGAGGGTCCTGTGGCACCTTTGAGACTAACAGAAGTATTGGGAGCATAAGCTTTCGTGGGTAAGAACCTCACTTCTTGCATCTGAAGAAGTGAGGTTCTTACCCACGAAAGCTTATGCTCCCAATACTTCTGTTAGTCTCAAAGGTGCCACAGGACCCTCTGTTGCTTTTCATTTTAAAGTGCTCTATATTCAAAATGGATTAAAACAGTGACTTTCGCATATTTCTAACTGAATATCTTTTAATGGGTATTTTGTACAGATCAGTGGTATCTGCTAGCTAGATAAAGACTGCTGGGATACATATTATCTGAGCAAATATTTATGCTAGAGTTCCTTTCTTACAAGGGGGACACAATCTAGCCCAGGCAGAAATGAGTAAGAAAAACAACAAACGTTTCTTCTTTTGCTGGCATATTTTCACTTAGGATTCAGTAAAGGCAAAACAGCCCAATGAATATTTAGTAGGCTCTTCTACTTTTGCTCAGTCCTTAAGTGAAGCAGTGGCAATGGAATGAAATAGATTGTCCTGTCCACATGATTAAAAGGAAGATGTAACAATAACATGCTCCTTAGGTGCAAAAATAAATAACAGTTCAGCAATCATCATTTACATTAAACTCTTAAAAGCATTTTTTCTTTGCAGGCAATCATCAGCGACTGCAAAGGGATAGATCTGTAGCTGTTTTCAACCACATATTGCACAGGCTTTCAGAATTACAGACCTGATCCGAAGCCCATTGAAATTGCAGAGTGCATAGCAGGGCTTGTAATTACTAGTTCTAGTATTACCTACTGCAGCTCCTTGAATAAAAAACATATGCGGATTAGCGAGGGCTAAAGGGTCAGGCCATCAGTCTGTATTTATATACTTTGTATAGTTCTTTCCATCTGAGCATCTCAGAGGGTTTTACAAACACTTCACAGCATCTCAGTGAGGGAACGACGTATTGTCTTCATTTTACAGATGAGAAAACTGAGGTAAACCGAGAAAAGCAAAAGTTTATTTTAAATAAGAAGCGGACTGCAATATTACAGTGTAAATAGCACGTTTGAAATCCAAAACTCTTGCTGATTTCTTTCAGTCCTTTTTTGCCCTGTTCATTGTGAATAATATGAAAGAATGCTGTTTGCTGAAGGCTTAAAACCGCTCATGTACTGGAGTACTCATCACCCTACTGTTAATAATACATTCCCAAGCGTTCCATTAGATGCACTTAACCTGCTGCAGGAAACAACGCTGATTCCTGATTCGTAGTAACCCAGCAACAGTTTCTTAGCACTGGCTCAGCTGATGTGTGTGCAGAACAGCAGCAGTTTTCCTGGGGAGGTGGGGGCAAGGGCGTTTCTGGGTTGGAAAAAAATAGATGCACCTCATGTAGCTCCAGAATCCAGACAAGCTGAAGAGCCAGCCAAGAATGGGAGCCAGCTAAGCAGAAATATTGGCCTACATTTTTTCCTTCTCTTTAGTGTAAGGCATGCAAGTTTCTATGGCAACTTCTGTTTTCTGTTCTGTAAGGCCTACTGGCTCAGTTTGTGTCAGAGCTGCACACTGGGAAAAAAAATTGTTTTCTTTCCCTGCCACGTCAAGTGGCTCCTTTTTTGTAGCCCATTGCTCTTGTCTGAGTTTGTCAGCGCGACAAAATGTCTAGTGTTTGATGCGGGCACAATTCTTGCCGTTTAGATTGACAATAAAAGACAATGACACGTAAAAACGCCCTCCTCTTCTTGAAGAATTGCCATAAGGAAGCTTTGCTTTGCCATATCTTAAAATAACACATCAGCCTAGTTAAAACATGGGAATGCATTAGGTCAGTGCTCCTTGAGATAAAGCAGTGTTATGCCAAGAAGGTAGCATTTCCCTTGAGAAAAACATCTGCAAATGGGGCAGTAGCTATCAGACCATAGTGACTTACCCATTTGGTGAGAGACAAATGCAATGTCTCTAACAAAGACTAAATCAAAATATGCATCTATGATGTATTTGATAATCTTGACTGGAACGCTGCACACAGACTGTTATTGCCTTCTGGGATTTGTATGCACACAGTCCTCCATTAGGTCTTGAAAATGTAACCCTGTATGGCCTAGCTATTAGCACATGGCTGTATCTCATATAGAAGCCAGCTGAGTCTTGCTTTAGACCAATTGAGACTTTGCAAAGATGACAGCCTTGGGTAAGGACGTTGAATGTGTGGCGATCCTTTTGGAACATCTCTCAGATCCAGTGAGGAGTATCAGAAGCTTTTGAAATAAAGAGGTGGTACTTTGGGATTACTTTGGAGATAATGGTAGTTTAGAATGAAGGGAGCAGTATAAGATCAGGGCCTTGCTCAGAGCCTGCATAATTGCTGCCTTAAGGGGATTCAGGGTGCTTTTGGACCCGATGGCTAGAAGGAATCAGTACATGCTCAGAGCCTCACACGAGGCAATGCAAGGTAGATTCCTATCTATGTATATCTGTAACTGTTTACTGTTTTTAAAAATCCACTTCTTTTATATTGCCTTGGTTAGAACATTGACCTCGATTAACGGCTATGTCCAAAATTATTTTTCTAAAACATGCTAGTCTCCATTTCAAAAATGGTTTAATTCATGCTGTAAATCTTTGTGGTCTCGCTCTAGATATGAGCTCTATGGGCCAGATCTTCAAATGGTGTGAATCAGTCCGGCATCAAGGATCTGACCCTACGATTCCAGCTTATTATTGGGAAACCAGTATAGACATTTAGGCGTGGCTTTTCAAAGGAGCCCTGGGAAGGTTGGAACCCATCTGCCATTGAAATTCTACAAGAAGAGTGTGTCTAACTCCCTTAGCCTCCGTTGAAAAACTCAGTCTTAATGTACCAAAGAACATTATGAAGATTAGTACATTCCTCTGGAGCGTTCGTCCTCCTAATCACAAACATATGGTATGCTTTAAGGGAGATTATATTGTTAGTGTTAACATGCTGTCTTCTTGCTAGTTTTATTAAGCAGGTATCCAGTCAATGGTTAAAGCAGAAGTTAGGGGAATAAAACCCAGGAATAGATTCAGGCAGTAACCTCTGTGATTCAGTGACCATGGACTGTCAGTTAATCTCTGCATCAGTATCCCCATCTGTACAATGGGAATACATTCCCTCACCTTACAAAGTGCTTGGAAATCCCTGGATGAACAGCACTATGTAAGTGCAAAGTATGAATTATTTAAGCACTGATAAAATGCTCAATATTATAGAGAATACCGGTGAGCTTATGATCGATTATTGTCTGTTGATTTATTACTAGTTTTTACATTGATTGCAGATAGGCACAGTGATGCAGCTGTCAGTAAACTGTGTAGGTTGTAGTTAGCAGAAACCGCACATTAGCTTCCCCGCATTTGCTGTTCATGCCATTAACACTTAGAAATGATGGTCAGATACATGGGGATTCAAGCAAGCGTGGTCCTACTAGTTCAGTGAGTAGGAATATTTTAAAGGATTCATGTCAGCATTTTATAGAGAGATGCCCATTAATTATACTGTGTGAGGAGGGAGGGTTACGTTGTAGCCAGCACTCTGAGCCACAGCGTAATGTCGTGAATGAAACACATATTTTAGAAAATGTTATAAATGTGTGTAACATGGAAAAAGCAAAGGCTGATTATTCTTGTTCCATATAGTAATTTCAGTTATGTGGTTGTGTGGGGAAACTTAATCTGAAATCACTCATAAATTGGCCTTCTGGTTGTTGCATTAAGCTGGATTACCCAGCGTAAAGCATTGATTTTTAGATTTTAAAATGGTGAATAATTTATGTGCACATTGCCTGCTAACCTAGATTGTGGCAGTTTGACTGGTGTGTCCCTTTCTAAAATAGGTCCAGATAATGACTGGTTTAGAGATTGGCAAACTTATCATTCTTTTATTTGGTTAACACCCTCATTAAAAAAGCGAGCACATCTTTTCCAAGGCTGTCCTATTTTATTGTTGGGTTCATTTTATGATTTCCAATTGCACAGTCCTACTGGGAGCTTTGTGGATGATTTTGAAGTGGTTAAAATCTTCTCTTGTTATTCATTTCCTTTTAATACAAGCATACACTGCAATCAGGAATGTTCAGTACAAACTGGAATCCATATAGCTGGGGAGCGATTGTATTTTTAGTAACCACTTTGGGGTTAATCATAAATGGAAATAAAATCCAGTCAGAATTTCCGTCAAATAAATTTGAGACGTTCCGACTTGACTATATTCATGAATAATGCTGCTCGCTGCCGCTTAAAAATAATACCGCGTTTTGAGAAGTAAATTGCTTAGGTGAACTGAAGAGCTTTATATACCTTTGATTATGACCCAGATGTTGCGGCATTGGTGCTGGGGAAGGTATTCTCCTTAAGGATTTTTTTTTTTAATATAGTGCATTTTTATAAACCATTGGAAAAGTGGCCAGAGTGTGTTGATGATCCTCTTGTGCTGGGTCAGCTTTACTTAAGACTCATCAAAAGCGAGAAACATCTATTAAATGTTCTTTTGCTGAATCCTCAATATAAATGAATTTGCAAGAAGCAGCAATTTCCCCCCCCTCCCATTTTCCCTGGACTAGCTTCTGCATCCTTCAGAGGTCAAAGCCTCCTCAGTGTCTGGGAAATCCTGGTCTAAACAAGTCCAAATGCAGCTATTCAGCGACAGAACAATAATCTCACTCAACTACACTAACTTCCATCCATCAAAACGACTGACCCTATATATATAATAGGATGGGGGATGAGAACAGGTAATTGTAATAACACAATGCCTGATGGCAAACTATTCTTTATAGTAGCCTTTACCTAAGACAGTGCATTATCCTTACACAAAAGGCGATTGACACCATGTCAGATGTTGACATTTATAGCAGAGTTATTGACAGTGATTGTCCCATGTTGTAAATAGATTGGCTGCTTATAGCTTTTTACCGGTATCTTAGCGTGTTTATCACTTGCTTTATAAACACATAGGCGTAGGGATCATTCCTGCTCTCCAGTTCAGGGCATGCATTACGGAGACCCCAGTCCCAGCTCCAAAGGGAAAGACTTAAAGCAGGGATTCAGACACTGTTATGTATGAAAAATATAGCATAGCCTCTCCAAATTAATAGCACTTGCTCTTCGAGTATTACCGCCTAGCTTGGAAAATCAGTTATTGCTTTCCACCATCCCTATCTAAACCTGCGTATTGACTAGATGGCACTAAATGGCGTTTTCTACTTGGTATATCCTCCTTCAGCACCTTCTAGGTTTTGTTTTTTAACTAGCTGCTATTGTTTGGTTGGGGTTTTAATTTTCCTGATAAAGTGAGTCCACTGTAATTTTTAATATTTTCCCCAAAAATCAAGGGCTAATATTATTTAAATGGTTCAGCCAAATGCTGTAAACCAAATCTTGGTTTACAGCCTCAAAGGGAAACTACTGCTCCACTTCGCTATAGTAAATAGATTTCTGATTGGCTAGTCACTCCAGCAATAAGTGAAATCCAGTTTACACAATGGACTCAATGCTGCTGTACAAGAATACTGGCAGTATAATAGCTTTGCCTCTCTGTTTACGCTACACCAGATGAGTTAGCTCCATTTATGCTTCATTCCACATATCTTTAGACCTAATGCTAATTATTGCCTGCTAAAACCTGTATAACATTTTTCAATTAATGATCTCTATTTATAATGTTTGGTTCTTTGAAAAGGTTCCTTTATAAAGCAACTTGCAGTGTTTTCCCTGATTTGATAAAGCTTTTTTTACTACACATTAACCCTGGCCTACATAAATTGTAATTGTTTCAGTGAGAGACTGGATGGTTTTTGAAATCTGAATTGCCACGTCTCTGTCAAAGCACAAAACTCATAAGATTTTGTCTACACTACACAGCTTTTAGTGACTCGGCTGTGTCGCTAAAAGTCAGACAGTGTAAACGCTGCTTGTTGGCACTTCTGCTGACAAAATACATCCACCCTCTCCAAGCGGGGTTTGCGTTGTCGACAGGAGAACACAACGAGCCGTTTACACTGCCACTTGCCTTGGCAAAACTTTTATCTGGGGATGGGGTGGGGCTTTTTTAAGCACCTGTGAATGACAAAAGTTTTGTCATTCAATTGGCAGTGTAGACAAAGCCTAAAAACCATCTAGAGACATTGCTCTTTACAAAACTAACCTGAAGACCTGAATTTTTAAGGTGAAAATACATGTTCTGAAGTCATCAGTTTGTAGCAGAGTTTGGGTCCATCTAGTGGTGGTAGTAAAAAATATGACCATAAATATATTTTATAAATATAAAGAAAATAAATGTGTAGTGTAACTCACGCAGTCCACTAAATGCCCAAATAACAACTAGATGGGTAAAAAAACAACAAGGAGTCTGGTGGCACCTTAAAGACTAACAGATTTATTTGGGCATAAGCTTTCGTGAGTAAAAACCTCACTTCTTCGGAGGCATCATGACTAGATGGGTGAAACGAGACAATCACTATGCTCTCGAATGAACTCGCACAGAAAATGGTAAATAGACAAAAACACCGTATCACCTCTGGTTGAACACTTTTCACAAAGCAGTCACTCTGTGTCTGGCCTCTCAGTCCTCATCTTCAAAGGAAACCTGCACAACGCCTTTAAAAGATGAGCCTAGGAGCTTAAATACATAACTTTACTAGACACTAAAAATCATGGACTGAATAGAGACACTGGATTTATGGTTTATTACAAAAATCTATAACCCACTAACACCCTCCCAAACACAGCTTTTTTTCCTCTCTCGCCTTTCCCCACTATCTGTTAGTCTTTAAGGTGCCACCAGACTCCTTGTTGTTTTTCCCCACTATGTCTGGAGAGGTGTAAACTGGCCACTTCACTTTGAATGGTCCCTTGAAATATGTGTTAACTACTTATGCTAAAAAAACAATGAGGAGTGAGTCCGGTGGCACCTTAAAGACTAACAGATTTATTTGGACATAAGCTTTCATGGGTAAAACAATCTGTTCCACCTTGTATTTAGTTGTGACTCTCTGAGTACATTTCTCAGACCTGAAGAAGAGCTCTGTGTAAGCTCAAAAGGTTCTCTCTCTCACCCACAGAAGTTGGTCCCATAAAAGGTATTACCTCATCCACCTTGTCTCTGTAGTAAAGCATTGTTTGTTAGTTGTCTTGCTTGATAAAGAAGGAAGAGGAGGGTTGATTTGTGTTTCGCTGGCTGTTTAATTTGTGTGTGTGTGTGTGTTTTTGTGATGTATGGTAAGGGCACCAAGAGTGTTGCCCTTTGTATTTTTGTATACACATCTAAATGAATAACTAACAAAAGGAACGTCAGAGACCAACCAGATTGCACAGCTGTAACCAATTTTTAGCTGTACATTTTAGTAGCAGTGGCACAGGCGCCAGCTTCTTCCGGGCCCCAGGGGAGCTCAACTCCCTGCTTGGCCCCAACCCAACTCACCCCCTTCCCCCAAGTTCCCACCCCTGCCCCGCCTCTTCCCTCCCCCACTCCACCCCAGGACCCATCCACACTCCGCCCCTTTCCCACAAGCCCCCACGCTGCCTCTTCCCGGTTCCCGCCCCCTCCTCCAAGCTTGCCCCATTCCCATCGCGGCAGGCAAGAGGCATTGGGAAGGAGGGGGAGGAGTTGATCAGTGGAGCCACCAGTGGACAGGAGGCGCTGGGGGGAGCTGGCTGCCGGTGGGTGCTTAGCACCCACTAATTTTTTCAGTGGGTGCTCCAGCCCTGGAGTATCTCATCAGTGAAAGCCAATTAAGTGCCTATAAGGATACGTCTACACAGCAGTTAAACACCTGTCGCTGACCCAGTTCAGCTGATTCTGACTGCTGTGTAGACGTTCAGGCTGGAGCCCAAGCTCTGGGATCTCGCGAGGAAGAAGGTCCAAGAGCCCACGACAATTTTTAGCCCCACAGCCCAAGTCCTGCAAGCCCAAGTCAGCTGACGCGGGCCAGCCACAGCTGTGCTGTGGGTCTTTCATTTCTAAGGGGGAAAGAAAGCCACCAATGAACCAACAAGCAAAGCCAAGATACTGACATATTTTTTTCTCCTGCACTAAATTTTTAAAGTAAGTAGACATGACAAGCACTAGATTTCTGGTATCTCATAGTAATGAAGACAACAACTTCATACAGATGTACAGTAATCCCTTACAAGTACTTACTGGGCAGATGCCAGAGGAGATAACTTCCCTGGGTAGGCACTGAGAATGCATTTGGCATGCATCCCTGTCTGTCTCAAGTGCTTCTGTGGCCTCATGACCGTAGTACCTGAGCTCCTCACTCTTTTTAACAGCACCCCTGTGAGGCAGGGCAATGCTATGGTCCCCATTTTACAGATGGGGAACTGAAGCACAGGGAGACTAAGTGACTTGCCCAAGGTCACACAGATAGTGTGGCAGAGCAAGGAATTAGACTTGAGTCTCCCATGGCCCAGGCTAGCACCCAAATCACTGGACCATCCTTCCTCCCTGATCATATGATCTCCATCTGCAGGCCTCTCACATGTCAGTGAAGAGAATTTTGAATTCTCCTAGAAGGCCACTGAACCGCAGGTGTGGATGGAGTGAGCTAAAAAGAGAGGCCGTGGTTAGCAAGGATCTAAGGAGTGCATGGTACTTGCACTGGCCTCCACAGTGTAGGCTTGGTTCTGTACCCTTCCTGATGTTCTAGTTCTACCAGGAAATGGAGATTATACAGTAGGAGTTCACTTATCCAAGTTTCAGAGTAGCAACCGTGTTAGTCCAAGTTGTGTCTTCTAAGATGCCTCACCTATGTGGAAAAATTCCTCCTCCTGTCTAATAAATTCAACACCACGGTTCAGATAAGATAAATAGGATTCCACTGTCTAAAAAAAATGAAGGTTAATTAACAATGTGTTACACAAATACTAAGCTAGTCCGTGAGGAACACTTGAAATATTTTCTCACTTTATTTATGAAGGATTCCAGAAAATTTAGTAGAACTCACACATCTGGCTTTTGCACTAGGGAAACCAGACACATTATCTGTCAAATCTGTTCCTTAGTCTCTGAAATTTAGCTAATCAGGGACACAGTGTTGGCTTCGTTGCGTCAAAACTGTTCTGCTGCTTTATCAGGGTTATTTTATTTGGCTCAGATTTTAACATAATTCTGAGGTGACTCAAAGGAAAGTGGAGGTGAGTCATCTCCATTCTTTCTAACAGAAACATTCTAATTTTTTGGCTAACTGCCTGATAATTTGAAAACAGATTCATCGGAAGGGGCAAGTACACGTAACACATTGGTTTAACTGGAAATAAAAAAGTGAAAATGAGGAAAATGTTGTTGTAAAATATGTCTGTAAAGTATCTGCTCCTTCTGCTTGATGAAAAGGCCTGCTTTTGAAAGATCAGCATGGTTTTCCAGTTGAGAGAAGACATAAGAGAGTTCTGTTTGGAGAATATTTCGATTTTTCATATTTGGTACATGAAATTATATAATTTCAGCTAAGTATTTTATTACAGATAGCAGGCATTGGTTTATATTTGATTGGGAAGATGTGTACAAACTAGTATTAATTTTTAAGTGGGTATTGATCCTTTGGCCAAGCGATTCTTAAACTGTGGGACATAGACCACTGATGATCCCCAGAGCTCGCGCACGTGGTCCATGGAACTGCTTTTGTCTCACTGGTGTATAAACCATTTCAGAAGCATTTCTAGAGCCAGTTATGATTTAGTCTTTCACATGCTCGGCAACGGGACAAGGCCTTTGCCTCTCTGGAACTATACAGGGCTTCTGTTGACTTCAGTGGACTTTGGATCGGGCCTTCCATGGAGCTCAAGTTCAGACTTGAGACGTATCGATTACAGGAGTAAGGATTTCTCAGTCCAGCCCTAAAGAGCAGCCTTAAGTGTAAATATCGAGAAGACAATCGATATTTCTGAAAATGAGTGACTTTGTGATTCAGTTTTGCTGAACCAATATCTCTTGGGTATGTAGCCCCATTTATGATACATTTTGTAAGAATATTATTAATGATGCAAGGGGAATCTAGCCATTTCCAGAAACAGAATGCACAATCGTGTCTCCAGTGCAATGCGGTGACAAAAGGGGCTAATGCAATCCTTGGATATATAAACAAGGAGGTAGCAAGTAGGAGTCAGGAGGTGGTTTTAGCGCTATACGTGGACTGATACAGGAATGCTGAGTATACTTCTGGTATCCACGTTTTAAGGAGGATGTTAAAAATTGGAGAGAGTGCAGAAAAGTCCCACAAAAATGATTTGAAGGAGGGAGAAAATGTGGGACAGTCAGAGACTTAAAGAGCTCAATTTGTTTAGCTGATCAAAGAGAAGATTGAGAGGTGACTTGATTACAGAAAATACCAGGTAGTAAAGGGCTTTTTAATCTAGCAGAAAAAGGCGGAACGAGAACCAGTGGCTGGAAGCTGAAGCCAGACAAATTCAAACTAGAAATCAGGCACAGTTTTTTAGCAACGAGGCTGATTAACCATTGGAAGAAATTACCGAGGGACATGGTGGATTCTCCTTCTTTTGATGTCTTCAGATTAAGACTTGATGCCTTTCTGGAAGATGTGCTTTAGTCAAACACAAGTTATGTTTTAGTCAGACCCAAGTTATTGAACTCAATACAGGGATAACTGGGTAAAATGTAATGGCTTGTGATCTATAGGAGGGCAGACTAGATGATCTAAGGTCCCTTCTGGCCTTAAACTCTATGAATCTATAAATCGGTGATGTCTTCTGATAAATTGCAAAATATAATTTAGCCCCCCCCACCCGACACACACACACACTCCCCCACAAAATCCCCTGTGCAGCTAAGAGAAACATGAAGATTTGATTTGAAGACATTACACATAAAATCTCAGCACTTCCCATGGTTGCCACAAGGTGGTATACTTGTCATTTACATCCTTACATTGCATTTTTATTGCAGGGGGCACATAAGAAGCTGTTATGCACACACAATGAAATTCATTCCTGTGCTCAGAAGGCCCAGACATTGCCTGGGCATCATTTCAGTCCCAGTTAAGCCCTACAGAATTCACTAGTGCCTGGGCCTTGAGCTCGCTCTCTACACCGGGGTTAATTTCACCCATCGTGTCAGACTGAAGTAGCCTGGTATTGTAATGATTAAAACTCTGCAATCAATATTGAGTGTCTTGTTAGAAAAAAGACCCAACAGGAATCCAATAAGGTAAGACTACTACCTATTTTCACCACTGTATTATTTGCATGCAGCACCAGCATTCAAAGACCAAAATATTAAGCTGAAGTCCAGTTTTTAAATAAGTACAACTGGAATAGTTTCTTAGACCTAACCATCTTGTCCAGTATGAAGGAGATTGGCTCAAAGAGGAAAGAAATAATCTCGCCTTCTTAACTTAAATCTTAGCTCTTTCAGTCCCCAGTTCAGCAAAGTATTTAATCATGTGCTTAACTTTAGCAGTTGAGTATTCCTGTTGACTTCAATGGAAATATTCACCTGCCTAAAGTTTAGCATATATTTTGCTGAATCAGGGCCTATTAGAGAAAAGCAAGTTGAAAAGACAGTGGTCAACCGTGCAATATTGTGCATGGTTAGAACATGGGAGTTGAAATCAGGAATCTTGGGTTCTATTCTTAGAGAGGCAATGTGGTCCATTAGGATGTAGGACTACAATTTGGGAGACTGAGGTTCAATTCCCTGCTCTGTCACAGACTTCCTGTGTGTGGTTTGGGGTACGTCATAGTCTCTCTGTGCCTCAGAGCCCCATCTGGAAAATGGGGACAATAGTACGCCCCACCATGCAGGCATGTTGTGCGGCACTCAGATACTATGGTAATAGAAGTCATCTAAAGACCTTAGATAACCGAGAACCTACAAGTAAAACTGACTGGAAACAACAGCAGCACAAACTGGTCTGATTTCTGTGTCCAAACTGAAAGCAGTACAAATAGAATAAGTAGTGAAAGCTAATTAATCTTATAAAATGAAGTTAGGTGCCCAATGCGAATTGTAAGTCATTTGTTTTGTAAACTAGGAAAGAAGAGTTTTGTTTTGTACCTGATTTTTAACCTTGACCATAAAAATGTGACACCACAGGAGGCCTCTCTGCCAGGTTTTGATCACAGAAGTTATATAGAACTGTTCAAAATAAAGCCTGCATTTTTGACGATCTCATAATAGAGCTACTCAGACACCAATACAAGTAGAGGTGGATACTTCCATAAATGCTGCTTTCCAAATTAGAAGAACATGCAAACAGCTGTGATACAAGCATACTGGACTCTTGCATTCCATGTCACAGTATGAAGCAGCAGAATGTCTGCAACTGACAGCAAGTTTGTACTTAGGTCAGTCGCAATGTAACCGTGTGCGGAGATTGGGAGAAAACTGGGTGTCCCTAGGTGATTGTGTTGCGGCCAGCATGCCTCCTCCAGACCATGGAGTTTTAAGAGAGTGTCCATAATGCCAAGAGCATAAACCCCCAACAGCTGTTCCTTATAAATGCAACAATGGCTATTAGCCAGGATGGGCAGGAATGCAAAACCCAAACCAACACGACATTCTGGTCCAGACATCTTATGCAAGAAAACCAAATGCAAATAATTTCCTTAAGCTGGTTCTTCAAAGGAAAAAAAAAAATAAAACAAAAATCATAGGCTGAATTGCAAATATTAGCAAGAAGTGGACCGTATAAAAGCTCGTGTGTTGCCAAAAGTTTTGCTTACGGCTTTGTATAATCGGAGAAAGGAAATAAGAACAGAATATTAGAAAAAGGAGAACTGTCAAGTCCTTAACCATATTAGAGTTTTTCTCCCATGGTCAGACAGGCAAGGTCTAAAACATCCAAGTTGTTGCTACATGATCAACAGTAGGGTGTTTAGATGCTTAGATTATTATGTCATACTTATCCCATTATACGAGTATATGACATTGGACAATAAGAACTTCTCTACAGTGCCTGTTTCTTATCTTCAGCTGTGATTTATTTTCTTCCCTTGTTAGCAGGATGTTGGTCCGAGGAAAGATAATGAGCCCAATAATCACTGCTCGTTCACTTGCTCTTTCTGCATGTAACTATCCTGATCTTAATTTTTACCTACTTACATCCAAATATACGTACACAGTGCCCCTCACAAGAACTGAAGGGAGGACAGCACATTTCACAAAGTACAATATTTTTGCTTTATCGAGCCTATGTGGGGCACTTAAATTATGTTCTGGCAACCAGTCTTCATGCTTAATTGTGGTAGCCCAAATCATCACTCATATCCTACAAGAAATTGAGCCAATTTTATTCATGGTGCAACTCCATTGATTTCAGGTTCACTTCACCAAGGATAAAACTGACTGAATATTTACAAACGGCAACATGTACTAAATAAACCACAGAATGGGACAAGTAGGAAAAGAGAAAAACCTCAACATCCCTCCACCACCTGCAATAAAATATAGACCTGCCAGACCACATCCACTTGAAAAGGATAGGAAGGCTTGAGATTCTGTACTCTGGATGCCACATCTGATCTTTCAAATAGATCAAAGAGAAGAAAATGTCACTCACAGGTCTTGCTGCCCAAACTTTCAGGATTATACCTTGGGGAAAAGTTGACCATTTCAGTCCTACTGTGACGGAAAATAAAGATGCAGGTGGTCCCATAAGTACACAGGAGTGATATTTAAGGCTTTGAATACTAAAAGCAGGGTTGCTAAAGAATAAGCAGAGGGTGCAGGTCACACAGCACAATCCTCAGTGACTCTCCTGGGAGAAGGCCCTTGCACAGCTGTGCATCCTGCAATTATTTGCAACCCATGTTTGGTTTTCAAGGGTCACCCAGATAAAAAGCATAGAGTGACCCCAGTACAGAGTCCACCAAGGTGTGGATTGCTGTGGTGAGAGTTGTTTCTACAAGAAAAGGCTCTGAGTTTAATAAAATTTGAGTGATAATAAAAAAACAAAACCAACAAACAAAAAATACACTTGGGCACCATCAAAACCTGAACTTCCACCTTCAGCTGTGCAGCATAGATCAAGTTCTGCTCTTTCTATAAGCTACAGGGTGAAACAGAAGGCAGAACTTGACCTACTATGGACATATCGCATGTCTGCACAGTTTAAAGGCTCTCAACGAGGGTTGAAGAAGTCAATCCAAATAATTGGAATGTTTTGTTTTATTGCTGACCATTGCAACAGGATCAAATGATTCAGCCAAAAACTTTCTTAGGATAATCCTCCAGTGGTAAATGAATTCAGGAGTGATGGATTTTGGATAATTTCCAAAAACGCTGTATTAGTTGGGTCCAAAAGCCCTCAATAAACAAATTTAATCAGGTGCTGTGTAAGAAGCATTACTTTTATACGAATGTGTAGCAGCAGTAATTTGTACATCCAGCTGCCAGACAAAGCCAGGAGGCATCTTAGTGAATAAGAGCCCAGTGGACTAAAGGTTTTAGAACAAACTGCTCTCTTTAGAGATTACAGTGTTGCGAAAGAGGTTACTAGACTGTGAGAGGGAGAATTTTACCTCCTGTTAATCAGTTAACATGACACATGCTTCAGCTATTCCAGTGCATCTGAAATCATTTCCTTACCAAGCCATGTTCTAATACATGCTCCACTACAATTGCTTGTTGTTGTATTTTTAATGAACATCAGATCCAATTCATTTTTCCAGTTTTGGAAAGTTTCTCTTTTTTAACCAATCTGCTAAAATCGTAATCGTTTACGACATTTGTACATATGGATACTGTATAGACCGCAGTTGGCTGTTTTGACAATTGACTATAAAGCAGTAGGAGGGAGCTATATAACAAACAAAAGCAGAACTTATGTAGTTACGAAGAGGCCAAATTATGCCTTTCGCAATGGTATTATTTGTAAACCACAACATTTGATAGCAAATTAGCTATCCATTCCTGAAAAAGGCCATAGATAGGACATTTGGGTGTGTGATATACAGGATTAGATATAGTGTAAAAAAAGAAAAGAGAGAGGGAGTGTGAGGAAGTATTTTCAGATGAATAAAGTCACATACATAGGCCTATTGCCACTAGGTTACAGCCCCATTGCAGCAACTCAACGTGCAACAAATGATTTTGTCTGGGACTGACAAATTCTATTTCTTGCTTCTCTCAGCTAGTCAGTACAGGTAGCAGGAATTGTACGCTTTCCCTCATAATACCTTGCTAATGTGCTTCCAGTCTGACTCTCAGGGACCATTCACTTCTTGGCTTCTCTGCTGGGACTCGCCAAATATAGTGGTTTTGGATATAATGTTATACACAAAAAACTATGTTAAAAGAACAAATTAAGAAATGCCATAATTAACATTGCCTGTGTAGCCTTAAGCCAGCTCCTTGTACATATATGCATGATGATACCATCTTTTATTACGTGATCACTTTATTTTTTCCATAGGACCCTTGCCTCATTCAGTGATGAATCAGGGTCGTGTAGTGAAAGATTTTTGTCTATAGGACCCATGCTTCATTTGTTGCAAAAGTTGGAAGGTGTGTAATGAATGAGGCAGGGGATTGCCGGAAGCGAAAGGGTAGTTCTGTGGTAGGCAGTTGTATACTGGATTCTATCCCTGTCTCTGCCAGAGTTCCTGTATGATGCTAGAGTAAGTCACTAAAACAAACTTTTCACAGGTGGTCACTAATTGTGTGCTTTTCATTCTCTGGGGCCTGACTTGAGACTATGGGCTCTGATTTGCAGAAATGCTGAAAACTCACAGCTGCAGCTGGAGTCAATGGGAGTTGTACTTGAGTGCTGTATAATCCCAAATTACCTGAAAAGTCATACCACAGGCATCTGAGATTGGGCACCCAAAATGAATGTACACTTTTGACATTAATGACTTTGTGCAGTTCCCTGTCTGGCATTTCCTCACCACTGAGTGTTTGCCTTTGCAACCTTAATAATATTCTTTTCATGTAGTTTTTTTGTATGTAAATTCCTAGGTGTTCTAAAAAGCAAACTGAAAATTCCATCATGTGGCATCATATTGACACCCTCATTGGGTTGAAACTCTTAGACCCACAGCACAGACCTCTGCCACTTAAGCTAGTTGAGTAACTGACAACAGTGTGGGTTGTTGTCCTTTGTGTGGACCAGCCACTGGAGGAGGATGAGACACACATTTTGCCAATGGGTTTCACAGATATTTGCTGACAATAGGGGAAAGGTGAGACTCAGGAATCTCAGGTTCCATTCCAGATTCAGGAGGGGAGTGTTCTCTAGTGGTCACAGACTCTTCTGCCTCTGTTCCCACCAAGCCGGTATCCCTTCCAGCTTGTCCGTGACTCAAGCCCTTCTCCCCATCAGCTCCTCATCCAGGTGTCCATCCCATATCCCCCCCGCCACCTCATCCCAATCCCACTCTTCTCCACACGCCTCTCAGCCCCAGTCCTAGTCCCCCCAAATCCTTGTCCCAATCTACTCCTTCCACTCTTACCCCATTTTGGTTATTGTCCCCATGCATCTGAGTCAGATGTTTCCTCCTCTTCATTTCTTGGGTGCCAACAAGGGGAGCATTGAGAGCACAGTAGAAACATACCTCTTCCTGTCAGTTCCTTGCCCAGTTCCCAGCAGCCAGGGTGAGCAATTGCAAGGAAAGTCCCACTCAGCCCCTGCAGCCCTGGGACAGAACATGAGCAGTAGCTCTATGTGGCTGGAGCAGCGTTGCCAACCTCAATGATTTTTCACCAGATGGGCTATGTTTGGAAGGCCTCAATGACAAAATATCTGGAATCAGTGACAGAGGACTTTTTGGGCTGCCAATTTGTTGCCTGCACCGAAATGTGGGTGATTTTACTTAGGGCTTGAATACGGGGGCCCAGCCCAGCCCAGTGGCAAAGCCCTGGCACATTAGAGGGGTGTGAAGGTAAAGCGCTCTATCATGGTGCTGCGCACCAGCTGCCCTGTGTAGACCTGCTAGCATGCTGTAAATACCTTGTTTGCATTACCTTGTCTGTGGACTTAGGTATCTTTTACAGCGTGCCAGCAGGGTCTACACAGGGCAGCCAGAGCACAGCACCATGTTACAGCCCTCTGTATGCACCTCCACTAGCACCCCCAGCAGGGAGCACCTCTGAAGCCTGGGCACTGTAAGGGCACCGTTCACAGTCCACTCCCCCAGTGGGGATTATATGGCTTCATTCCTCCAGAATCATAGAATCATAGACTTTAAGGTCAGAAGGGACCATTATGATCATCTAGTCTGACCTCCTGCATAATGCAGGCCACAGAATCTCACCCACCCACTCCTGTATCAAACCTGTGTCTGAGCCATTGAAGTCCTCAAATCATGGTTTAAAGACTTCAAGGTGCAGAGAATCCTCCGGCAAGTGAGCCATGCCCCACGCTGAAGAGGAAGGCGAAAAACCCCAGGGCTTCTGCCAATCTGCCCTGGAGGAAAATTCCTTCCCGACCCCAAATATGGTGATCAGCTAAACCCTGAGCATGTGGGCAATACTCACCAGGCAGACACCCAGGAAAGAATTCTCTGTAGTAGCTCAGATCCCACCTCATCTAACATCCCATCACAAGCCATTGGGCATATTTACCACTAGTAGTCAAAGACGACTTAATTGCCAAAATTAGGCTATCCCAGTATACCATCCCCTCCATAAATTTATCAAGCTTAGTCTTGAAGCCAGATATGTCTTTTGCCCCCACTGCTCCCTTTGGAAGGCTGTTCCAGAACTTCACTCTTCTGATGGTTAGAAACTTTCATCTAATTTCAAGTCTAAACTTCCTAATGTCCAGTTTATATCCATTTGTTCTTGTGTCCATGTTGGTACTGAGCTTAAATAATTCCTCTCCCTCCCTGGTATTTATTCCTCTGATATATTTATAGAGAGCCAGCATATCTCCCCTCAGCCTTCTTTTGGTTAGGCTAAACAAGCCAAGCTCTTTGAGTCTCCTTTCATATGACAGGTATTCCATTCCTCGGATCATCCTAGTAGCCCCTCTCTGTACCTGTTCCAGTTTGAATTCATCCTTCTTAAACATGGGAGCCCAGAACTGCACACAGTATTCCAGATGAGGTCTCACCAGTGCCTTGTATAACGGTACTAACACCTCCCTATCTCTACTGGAAATACCTCGCCTGATGCATCCCAAGACCGCATTAGCTTTTTTCACGGCCATATCACATTGGCAGCTCATAGTCATCCTGTGATCAACCAATACTCCAAAGTCCTTCTCCTCCTCTGTTACACCACTACCTCGATATAACGCAACCCGATATAACATGAATTCGGATATAATGCGGTAAAGCAGTGCTCCGGGGGGCGGGGCTGCGCACTCCGGTGGATCAAAGCAAGTTCAATATAAGGCAGTTTCACCTATAACGCGGTAAGATTTTTTGGCTCCTGAGGACAGCGTTATATCGAGGTAGAGGTGTACTTCCAACTGATTCCTCCCCAGCTTATAACAGTAGTTCTTTTTATTAATCCCTAAATGCATGTCCTTGCACTTTTCACTATTAAATGTCATCCTATTACTATTACTTCAGTTTACAAGGTCATCCAGATCTTCCTGTATGATATCCCGGTCCTTCTCTGTATTGGCAATACCTCCCAGCTTTGTGTCATCCGCAAACTTTATTAGCACATTCCCACTTTTTGTGCCAAGGTCAGTAATAAAAAGATTAAATAAGACTGGTCCCAAAACCGATCCCTGAGGAACTCCACTAGTAACCTCCCTCCAGCCTGACAGTTCACCTTTCAGTACGACCCGTTGTAGTCTCCTCTTTAACCAGTTCTTTATCCACCTTTCAATTTTCATATTGATCCCCATCTTTTCCAATTTAGCTAATAATTCCCCATGTGGAACTGTATCAAATGCCTTACTGAAATCGAGATAAATTAGATCCACTTCATTTCCTTAGTCTAAAAAATCTGTTACCTTCTCAAAGAAGATCAGGTTGGTTTGGCACGATCTACCTTTTGTAAAACCATGTTGTATTTTATCCCAATTACCAGTGACCTCAATGTCCTGGACTACTTTTTCCTTCAAAATTTTTTCCAAGACCTTGCATACTACAGATGTCAAACTGACAGGCCTGAAGTTGCCCTGACAGGCCTGTAGTTGCTCAGAGCATGATCAATAACAAGAGAGCCTGGGTCACAGTGCCACACACACCTGCAGCTGTGATTAGGAAGCCTTATTAATTTCACTTGTCTATATAGTTAATTTCTGGTCAGTTCCACTTTCTGGCTCGAGTGCACTAACACAAGGATGCAGTTCTTGGGTTGCAAGGTCTGCAGAAGAAACTCTGGTGTTTAATTAAACACAGTCCTATTTAGATTGAATGGTATCATTTCTATATGGTGCTAGATTGTTTTTACAAAAACCTAAATTTCTGTGAAGTGCTTTGGGCCAGATCCTCCGCTAGTGTCAATCAGAACAACTCTATTGCCTGTGAGCTATCCCAATTTATACCAGCACAGGATCTGGCCCCTCATGTGAAAGGGGCTATAGAAGGACAAAAATGTTATTGGGTTTTTTTTTTTTCACGCAGCATATTTAAAACTTCTCCTTTACATTACCATGGAGAACTGAGCAATCTGGTTCTCCCCCTCCTCAGAGAACCATGCTAAAATTGAAAGCTTTGCTTGATAATCACTGCCTTTATGTTGTCATCTGAAATTCTGACGGAATTCTTAGTTTGCAACACCAAATAACTGGGCTTTTGTTCTGCATGTGCTATTGTGTTATGTGATGCATACGCCTATTAAGAGGCACTGAGACAAAGAGATTAGTTTTATTACAATTCTCTACTCCTTTTATTGGCCCAAATTAATAACACCAAAGGAGGTAAATGACCTATTTCTAGCATGGCCTCTACAGAGACCCTGGGTCCTTCAGAAATATTGCATGATGGCAGATGGAGGAAATTATTGAAATGAAATTTAAAATATAGGATTCCCTTAAAAAAGTACAAGAGGACCTCAGCTGAAGGCAAAAGACTTCAGCATTTGAAGCAGCAGCAGTCCCAGTTCCGACAATGGCCTTGGACAAGACACTTTATCCATCTGCACTTTGGTTTCCCCGTCTATGAAATGAAGATAATCACACTTACCTTAATAATGGTGAAGACTAATTAATTAGTATTTTACAGCACGTTGTAGTTGAAAAGTGCCGAGTTATGAAGATTGCAGACGGTTTGAGAGGTCAAAGCAGCTCTGAGCCATAGTGGCTCAGGCTATTGGTGAAGAGGTGATGAGGAAGGTAGCCCAGGTATTGGAATTTGCCCGTGAGCTTCCTCCCTCTAAAAACTAAACAAAGCTTCTTGAGGTTTCCAGGATCTGGCTGCTGCTGTCTGGGGATGCATCTGGTGTAGATCTTTCCTTACTTTCCTTACAAGGGGATGACACTGCCAGTTTGCTCTGCTGGGTGATTTGGGTTAACCAGTTTTTAAGGCAAAGTCTAGTGCACTGCACCATTAGCCCTTGTCTGTGCCGTGAAAAGGCATCATGTTAAAAACCATGCCAGCTACCATGATCTTAAACACAATTTTGTCCTTAGGGTGGACAAGGACAATCACGTTTAAAAATGTGTTAGTAGGGCATGGTTAACCCTATTGTTGATTTACAATACAGTGGTCCAGACCTGTGATCATGGTTCCTGGGCCTGGCCTCTATCCAGCCCTTTATTATCCCATAGCTAAAGGAGCTCAGACCTTCATCTTGAGTGGGAGATGTAATAAGGGTGAGCTAGTAAGAGACTGGTCTGTATTCTCTGGCTTCAGTCACAGGGAATAGGATTACAAAAATTTATACCTCATCACATGGGAAGGGTCAGATCCATTGACTCAACTGGCTGCTGTTAAAATAGAGGCCTGTGGTGCTGAAGGTCCTAGGTTCGGTGACTACTGATGGCCATGGTGTCTGTATGCCATATGGCCATGGTTTGTTACACACTCAAGCAACCAACTCCAGCCCTGCTGTAAAAAGATGCACCTTCAATACAGATTTGGGCCTAAAGGCACACATTCAGTATCACTGCATCCCCATGGCATCCATTTGTTAGTCAATGTACTGGATGGGGTTGGGATTGGGAATAGCAGATAGTGCTGGTGGAGAGAACAGGCCAAAGGAAGAGAAAATAGACTGAAGAAACTGTCTTCTGTTTCCAAATAAATCTTGCACTTCCTCTAAAGATATGTCAGATCAACACTGCTCCATTGAGGTCAGCAGAATTGCCCAAGGTTTCTCTCGTTGCCACATCACCACTGTACGTATTAGTCTTTGTCTTTCTCTTAAATATGCATTCATGTCTTGTTATTTTACTTTATTGCTGCCGTGGGCTTGGGGCAACAAGGAAAGAGAGCGCTGCAAATCTCGCCTCTGGGTCACTGAATCAAATCCCAACTTCCCCATCAAGCTTTCCTTTTGGAAAATCATGGTTTTGACTGGGTTGAAACTGTATAGTGTTGCACACTATAATGTTGCACTTGCTAAACTTTCCCCTTTCTAGTCTTTTTGAAATCTAATCTGAAGCCCTGTGACGTCAGTAGAAGTCAGTCCATTGTCTTCTGTGGATCTGACCCTTAGTCTTAAAACGGTTTTGCTCCAAATGCTTCCTATAAATAGCAGGATGGGAAAGGATTGTCTGTAGTTAAAGCTCGGCACTGGGAGTCAGCAGATGTGGGTTCTATTCCTAGATCAGCCATAGGTTCATTGCATGACCTTGGCCAAATCACTTAATCTCTCTGTCTCAGATCACCTAGCTATGAAATAAGAATAATACTTAACAGACCTACCTCATGGGGGTGCTGTGAGACTTATAATATTAACATTTGTAAAGTGCTTTCAAACCTTTAGCGGGAAGGTGCTGGAGAAATATAAATTAGTGGTATTATTATTTGGCTCTGATATTTGCCCAGACCATAACTCTATTTTGATCACTGAAAATTTTCAACACAAGAGAGGGGAAACCTCCAATATGCTTTAGCTGGGGATGGATGATTTAGTTGGGAACTGGTCCTGCTTTGAGCAGGGGATTGGACTAGATGACCACCTGAGGTCCCTTCCAACCCTGATAGTCTATGATTCTATGCCATAAACAAGGTTTTGTTGGACTTTTCATAGAAGTATAATGTTCTTGTTACCAAAACTGATTCCTAAACTGCTTTTCTCTTTGCAATCAATGGCCTTAGGCTTTGTTTATAGATCAGACATTGCTCTTACAAAGGGCAATGGGTTTCAGGTCTTTGGACCAGATCCTCACAGGTATTTAGGCACCTAACTCCCATTCGGTGGAAGCCTTTGTGTCCATTACCCTTCCTTCCCTGAGAACTGGGCCATAGAATCATAGACTATCAGGGTTGGAAGGGACCTCAGGAAGTCATCTGGTCCAACCCCCTGCTCAAAGCAGGACCAATCCCCTTCTATTATACAGTTCAAGCAGTCACCTGGGATACCAAATATGCAGGGCAGTGCAGCACAATCTTTTTAGTAATGATCCTAATCACATTCCCACATTCGGGACCCAGAGCCTAAAAAGGTGGACCAATACACACACTATTGGACTCAGCAGCTCCACGTAAAATGTAAGGGTGGGTAGAGGGAGCACGGCAACACAACTAGAAACCCCAATATATTTCTTTACAGATTGATTGGAAAGATATAGATCTGATTTTAACCAGTCTCACAAATCTGTAACCACAGCTGGCAGTATCTGGCTTTCTTATCAAAGAGGCCAAGGACTGAAGTGACCTTGAGGACTCAGCTACCTTCTCACCATCACCAGGTCAGGGTTAAGCTACAAAGGCCGGACAGAATGCAGTGAGCTCACAGTGCACACGCTGTACCTGTACTGTAGACAAACAAAGGACTTTAGTCTCTAGGGTTGCCAAGCCCCAGTACCTTTCACTGACACTACATTTACATGAATCACGGGAAAGACATCACTTGAATCATAGAAGAATCATAGAAGACTAGGGTTGGAAGAGACCTCAGGAGGTCATCTAGTCCTACCCTCTGCTCAAAGCAGGACCAATCCCAACTAAATCATCCCAGCCAGGGCTTTGTCAAGCTGGGCCTTAAAAACCTCTAAGGATGCACCACCTCCCTAGGTAACGCATTCCAGTGCTTCACCACCCTCCTAGTGAAATCGTTTTTCCTAATATCCAACCTAGACCTCTCCCACTGCAACTTGAGACCATTGCTCCTTTGTCTGTCATCTGCCACCACTGAGAAGAGCCGAGCTCCATCCTCTTTGGAACCCCCCCTTCAGGTAGTTGAAGGCTGCTATCAAATCCCCCCTCACTCTTCTCTTCTGCAGACTAAATAAGCCCAGTTCCCTCAGCCTCTCCTCATGTGCCCCAGCCCCCTAATCACTTTCATTGCCCTCCACTGGACTCTCTCCAATTTGTCCACATCCTTTCTGTAGTGGGGGGCCCAAAACTGGATGCAGTACTCCAGATGGGGCCTCACCAGTGCCGAACAGAGGGGAATAATCATTTCCCTCGATCTGCTGGCAATGATCCTACTAATACAGCCCAATATGCTGTTAGCCTTCTTGGCTACACGGGCACCGTGCTGACTCATATCCAGCTTCTTGTCCACTGTAATCCCCAGGTCCTTTTCTGCAGAACTGCTGCTTAGCCAGTTGATCCCCAGCCTGTAGAGGTGCGTGGGATTCTTCCATCCTAAGTGCAGGACTCTGCACTTGTCCTTGTTGAACCTCATCCGATTTCTTTTGGCCCAATCCTCCAATTTGTCTAGGTCACTCTGGACCCTATCCCTACCCTCCAGCGTATCTACCTCTCCCCCCAGCTTAGTGTGATCTGCAAACTTGCTGAGGGTGCAATCCATCCCATCATCCAGATCATTAATGAAGATGTTGAACAAAACCAGCCCCAGGACCGACCCCTGGAGCACTCCGTTTGATACCGGCTGCCCACTAGACATCAAGCCGTTGACCACTACCCGTTGAACCCGACGATATAGCCAGCTTTCTGTCCACCTTATAGTCCATTCATCCAATCCATAGTTCTTTAACTTGCTGGCAAGAATACTGTGTGGGAGACCGTTACATATATGGTCAAGGTATATCCTGTCCACCACTTTCCCCATATCCACAGAACCAGTTCCATTCATTCAGCAGGGAGTAGAGTTATTGATCCTATCCCCATTTTTCTCTCCTTTTGTTCTTTTCCCATTTCTAGTCCCTTCCCCTTTGTTACTGTAATTGCACTGGTGTGAGTATAGTTGTAATTCAATTTAAATATTAATCTATTTGAGCGTTAGATCCTATCCACTAGGAACTGTTTGAGTTGCTTTGCGAAGCGGCAGCTGGAGACGGCATTCTTTTAGGGCCTGATCGTGCAAAGTGCTTAGCAGCTTCTGAGAGGTGCTGAGCCCCTCAGCTGCCATCAGAGAGATTTACAATGAGGATCTTGCTGTGGGAGTTGAGTGCAGGGGTCGTGTAGCCCTGTCGGTCCCAGGATATGTGAGAGAGAAGTGGGTGAGGTAATATCTTTTATTGCACCGTTTCCTGGTGAGAGAGCCGAGCTCTGGCGCATACAGAGGGCTCTTCTTCGGACCAGCTGCTCAGTTTTGCAGGATCTGGCGCTAAGGGCCTGATTTTCAGAGGTGGAGCATCCTGCAGCTCTCACTGGAGACCAATGGAGCTGAGGGACCGGTGCTTTGCAGGATCAGGCCCTTACTTTTAAGCCTTTCCCTTTGGCGCTGAAAGATATGTGTACACGTGTGGCGCTTAGATGCTGCTTTCCTATCTTTTTTATTTATTTTTTCTTCTTCTCCTTCCGTGCAGGGATGAATAACAGCAGGGAACTCCCTGTACTCAAATCCTGGGCAGAGCCAGCTCCATTTTCCTGTGTGCTGCACAAACTTCCCTGCCTTGTCTGTCACGTAGTGTATTCCTGGCTCACGTGTTTTCCCCGGCAGGGCCTTTGCAGAAATGGGGCGCAGTCCCTTTAAGGAGCAGGCTTGCCCAGAGCAAGCCATGACTAGACAGATTATCCTGTCCGGGGTGACTGAGCTCCGCCTCCCGCTCCCACCCCCTGCAAGATCAGGCGGTTTGTGTAATCCCTGCAGCTCCGCCTCCCTCCACGTTGTTTTTCTTGATTTATTGTGAAAGATTAAACGCCGCAGAAGATGTTGCCTTGCCTTTTCTTTCCGCACCACACCCTCCTCCTTCAGCCCCCCCCCCTCCAAGATCTGTCTTCTTCTTTCTTAATCATCAAAATGCAGAGGAGAGCGAGCCACGAGCAAAATGAATAAGGAGCCTGGGAGATTGCACCAGTTTCTGTGCACTTGACTGTCTAAAGGGCCGGGAATAACGCACAGCCCCGTGTCTGCGGGGAAGGAGTTCAATATCTGGGCACCTCTCAGACCAAAGGCATCACATTGACCCTGGCACTGTGGCGTGCATCGATCACCTCCACTCAAATGCATCCTCTCCCCCCCCCCAGGCTCATTAACCCTGCAGTGTAGTGTGAGGGACCGTCCTCTTTACTTGGGTTTCAAATAAAAGGTGCCCGTCCCCCAGGTTAATACGCCTCCCACTGCACCCCATCATTATGTACCTTTCACTGGAGCCATTAATACCCAAACTGAATCCATCCAGCTCTGCTGAACCCCTTCCCTCCCCCAAAATAAGACGCCCTGCTCTGTACAGGAAAAATGCGCCAATTTCTTATCGCCGAAGATCGAACGGACTCCCCCGCGATAATGCTTCCGGTATCAACCAAAATCAAGCGTGCTAAGCCCATACCCCCCAAACTAGTGTCCTGTACTAGGCCGGGCTTTGTAAAGCACCGGATTTTTAAGGGCTCCGGATTGCATCAGCTTCTGAGCACCTGGTATCAGGTGCACCCAGCAGACCGTGAGAGGCGTCTGCCCTGGACTTTGTCTGCCGGATGCCCTTGATTGGAGGCAATTCATTTGGCTCAGAAATGAATGCAATGCGCCTACTGGCTGCAGAGACCTCCCCTGCTGGAAATAGGCAAGGTTTGCTGTGCCCTGCCGTTTTCTGACCCTCGATAAAACGTTTCACTGGTTCATGGTGTTCGCAGCATTTTAGGATTTTTGTTTCCGGATCCCATTGTTTTATTCGTCCATCCCTCTTCCCCCCCTTTTATACTCCATGATTTTGCGCATCTCTGTACCAGGAGCGTGGGAAGGAAAAACCCTCTCCCAGTGGCACACTGACGAAGGAGCAGCCATCAGGGTTCACCGGGGGTAACGTGCCCTCCTCCTTCTCCAGTGCGCTGTTCATGGCTGCTGGGGAAACTCCAAGGGTGGCTGGCCCTTTAAAGAAGACGCCGTCGGAGGCAGACGGAGCAGGGTGCCCATGTGGAGTTGCTCCATGCCTTGTTGTTTTCCAAGCGGATTGGCTCAGGGCAGGATGACATATTTTAATAGGATGCAAACGCACTGCGGGGGGAGGACCAGGTGGAAAACCCGGCTACAGGATTATCTCTCCTGCATCCCACAGAACTCACCTCCCTCCCCCTTGCAATTAGACGTTAGACATCATTTAATACAAAATAATAATACATTGGGATCATGGGGCTGTCTATTTCTCTCCCTCGCTCTGGGCCAAGCTTATCTGAAAGCAAGATGTATCCTTCCTCCCTAGGAATGAACAAAGTAAAAGAAACTGACACAGGGCAACTGAAAACAAGGCTGATGTCTTTGTCAAAATAAATGCTGCAGATTTTTTTCTCTCTCTGCAGAAACACCTGAAGTAGCCTTAATCTGTATTTGTACACAGTTGTGTACAATGACACTTACCTCCCTGTGCTGCAAGGAGTAATCTTGTGTTGGCAACAAGGGGTGAATTAAATGATCTAACAGGCCTTTTCCATCTCTATTTGTATACATAGTTTATTTAGCTTGTCCTGTATTATGCATGGAACCTCATTTCTGTTCAGTAATACATACAGGCATATATTGATAATTGTGATAACATCTTGTCTTCTTTCCATTTCCTTGTAAAATCCCATAATAAGTTAAATGTTTGAAAAGTACATACTGATACGATGATACGGTACCCTTTCCTTTTCTAGGGACCTGGTGCTGTAAACTGAGTCATATAGGTTGTTCCCTGTGCTGGCATAGGCCATCTTGCAGAATCAGTAACTGCAACATTGTCATGTTTATCTGTTTTTATTAAAGATCTGTCATTTATATTGAGTTGTATGTACAGTTAATAGAGGTATTTCCAAATAATTCATGACACCTGCAGAAAAATCAGCTGAGGTGGGAGTTCCAAGATCAGTTTGTGTTAATAAAATATCAGATGACTGTTAAATCTGCATAAGCTATTTCAGGCCTGGTAGCGCTGAGCACCCAAAAATCCAGATGAAGTCCAGGGGAGCTGGAGGTACTTAACGCCTCTGAAAAATCAGGTCCCAATAAATAATAATAATTACAGGCTAATTCGACTGGAAATGACAAGTGAGCAATGATACTGCAGTAGCTGTGGGTTGGGAAAGAGAACAGAGAGCAAAATTTTTTCCACCTATAATTATTATAATTCCATGAATGACCCTCCAAAATCAGACCAAACCAGTCTAATTTATGGAACAGAGTCTTTTTGGATTAAGCTGTAGATAGTTTAAAAACGATCTCAAACAAGTCCAAGTTACAATAAAGTTCCATGAAGATATTGTCTATCTATGCCAGTTTGAATGACAGATGACATTTTAAATGTCTCACTCAAATACACGCTAGCAAAAATAAATCTGTCGTGAAAAGGAGAAATTAAAAAAAAAATCCAACACATTGAAAACGGATCCCAAATAAGAGCTTTGGCAGATCCGCTCCCTCTGTGTAAAGAGGGTTCACTCCAAACAGCAGTGGTTAAACTCCACCCCTGCAAAATGGCATTGTCGAGTTCCAGTCCAGTGACCTACAAAGATCCAGGCCGGGTTTTGTCTGCAGCAGTCTGTATAGTAGCTGAGGGCTGTGTTAGTCCTTTTTTCTTGTTGTGTTTCTGTTACATACTCATCGCCATCTTGTTGCAAACCCTTTTCTTGTCTGGAAGATTCGCAGGGGATCGGGGTGGGGGGTGGTCTGATTCGGCATTTTTACCGGGGAGAAGACAAGGAGAAGGAAATCCGTTTTTTTTTTTTTTTTTTTGGTTTTTTTTTTTAAAGTCTCCAGGATTTTGGATCCTCCACTGAAAGGCAACCCAAGCGATGAGCATTGAGACGCTTTTGGAAGCGGCCAGATTTCTGGAATGGCAAGCCCAGCAACAACAGAAAACACGTGGTAAGGGAGGGGGGGACAGCATGTAAAATCGGAATTAGAGCTGTTTAAAGACACAGGACACCATTTTCCAAAAGCTGGAAAAAAATATAGTCTTTTATTTTTACAAGAAGGCAGCCTGATTTCCAGTCACCCGTCGCTGCACTGTGTGTTACTTACTGTGTCTGAGGCGGGTGGAGGGTACACCTTGCTTTCAAAGCTGATTTGGTAAGAAAAAAGCATGGTCTCGAGTGCATGATGTTCTGAATTAAAATAAATGTAAGGGATGATTGCAAAGGGGCTTGGAGTTAAATCAGTCTCCCTTTAGCCTTTCCCGTCGCCTCTGAAGCAGGCATGTCTGAATTTTTGTTGGGAGTTGAGCGTTTAATAGCGATGTGCTGACACATGCTTGTGGGCGATCGGAAAGCCCTGATTTTCGGGAGATTAACGTTGTCTCCCTTTTTCTCTCTCTCATTCATCCATAATGCAGAGACTCTTATTCTTTGGATGGGAGTCTGCAAAATGCACTTTTCCCCCCCTTTGCTGAAATGGTGAAAACGATCGTGTTGCAAAAGTCACAGCAATCGAAGCCTGATTTATTTTTATTTATTTTTTGTTCAAAACCTAAAGTATTTTAATCATTAGGATAGTGTGTCTGTGCTGGTGGGTTGGGAGGGGGCAGTTATTCGCCCAAATGACCCGCAGCCTGTCTTCATAGGACCTGCCGGCGATTTGCTTTGCAGTTGAATTCGTACAATGGTCATTAATATATGTAACGTGTACAGTTCCCCCCCCCCCTTTGGGGGGGAAAATTTCCTCCTGTATTTCGGATCGTAGGGCGGTGGCAGTACTCCAGCAGAGCGGAGTGAGGGGAGGCTGCTTTTGCATAATGAAATGACATAGAGTGTCATATGATACACTCCACCATTTCGCCTCCCTCCTTTTTTGTATGTTCTGCCTTCCTGGAAATTTGCAGAGGGGAACCTTGGGTTGTTCCACCCCCCCACCCCACCCCCAAGCCAATGGTGTGATGGGTGGGTGGGGAGATCCGTGTTCTCGTGCGCCCTTGATTCCGTCTGGGGGGGGGGGGAGGATCTGGGCCAAGGCAAAGGCAGGGCTGTATCTTTCCTCTCTCATTTGGAATGTAGCGTGTTGCTGCGTTCCAAACTAGTTAGTTTCATTGGGGGAGGATGACGTGTCAAGCCCCGCCCTCTACCACGTGCGCCGGGGACACTCCCTCTAGGGCTTCTGCTGGGTTGCTTCACAGCTGCACTTTCATTCTTACAACAGAGCGTGTGGTTGGATGGGGGAAGGGCTTCTCCAGTCGGAGCTGGTGAGATCAAAAGTGCAGGGGGGTTAAAGAATATTTCCACCCCTACCACCCACCACTGATCATCTGCTAATTAATGGTGGTGCAGTGCTTTGAAAATATAAAGTGCAAAATATGTTTAGCAGTGCATCTTTTGATGCAGGAAGAACCAGTCGTCACCCCAAGGAGTTTATAGTCTAAACTGGATAAAAATAGGGCAGCAAAGACTATACTTTGGTATTTTCCCTTCAGCTCATCTCAGCCCCCCTCTCCAACCTCCCCATGTGATCTTCATCCTGCAGATAACAATGTGTATATGTTACAATTATTATTTAATTTCTTATATTGTGGTGGCATCCATTGTGCTAGGCGTGCCCCCCACACACACAAAGGCAGACCTGATCCCTAAGTGCATCAATCTGATCTATCAATTCCTGCTTGCTTGCAGGGAGACTCCTTCAGTATTTTGATCAATTTTAATGATAGTTTTAAAATCGTCTTTCTGTCATTGACAATGATTTTATATGTGAATGTGTGTACAAGTACAGCTCTTCCTTTGTGGGGATATTTTTGGCTGAGTGGGTGTGGAAATCTCATTCTAATTGAACTTTAGACTTGGGCCTACATCATGATGAGCCTAGACAAAATTGAACTCGGGGCTTTGACTGGCATTCATGATAGTGGGTGCAGGAGGGTATGGGCAGGATGACACCTCCTATATGAGGTAGTATAGGGTAGGGCATCCCCACTTCCAACCTGTCATTTTTAATCACGTGGTAGGATAGTTGTAGGTGCAGATGGTACTTGCTGCTTGGCAAGAATACCACCTTTCCTGATGTACTTGTTATTGACCTTAACCCAGATATAATTCACTTCGAGTGTAACCTTTTCAAAAGGAGAAGATCAAGTGTGTGTGTGTGTGTGTGCACATGTGTGTTGTTAGATTAGCAATGCATTAATACAATTAGTGGGCTTTCAGTTAATGATTCTCAAGCCAAGGTTCTTGAAAAGATTGCAGTAGAATTTTGGGATTCCCCTTTTTATTTATTCATTTTATGTGCATGTTGTCAAGGTTGCTAGAGCTGCATTAGCTCCGTGACACTACTGTACCTGCTGCAAAAGCAAGAAGGAACAGTTCTCTTTGTGTGTCATTGCTGTGGGATGGAGCTGAAAATCTATTGTTTCACTGATGAGTCATGCAGGAGATAGTGGTTGTTGTGAAGAAAGGCAGCTTGGAGACATGAAAGGGCAGGCAGCTTTCTGGTTAACTAAGAAGGAAAAATAGTCAACCTGTGCTTGTGGGCTAACATATCTTCTCCTCCTGAGCCAGTGCTAACGTCATTGCTGAGGCCTGGAAGTTGTATCTGCATCCTGGAGCAGTACAGCTTCAGGGTGAATTAAAAAATCCATGTGTACATTTAAGACAGTGATCGTTTACAGTCTCCATAGTCAGACTTGCTCACTGGTTAGTGCTAATATTCCTAGCGGCACGTCTAATGCATTCTAGAAGTAGAAGAGATTAAATATGTGAGACGTGGTGTCAGGCTGTGCCGTTCACCTCTCGAGAAGATGGTTAGTTTTCAGGCGCCCAAAAATGTGCGAGGCCTATCTCAGAACAAGTAGAGGAATGGCCCCAGCTGTGGCTGGCAAGGTGAGTTCAACAAATGAGGGTCACAAACACACAGGAACAGGTGGCAGCAGCATGAGCAAGAAGGCACAAGAATGACTCAGGTCAGCCAGGCTTGGGCACACTTGCGAGCTGCGGGGGACTTTTGTTAAAAATGGACTTCCTGGCAGAACTGAGTTTGAGGAGGGGCTTGAGCAAGGTGATGTGGCAAACCAAGCACAAAGGAAAACGGCCCCGAGGTGTCTTCTTGAGTCTGTAAACCCTTCAGGGCAGGGACTGCCTCTTTTTCCCCCTCTGCTTGTACAGCACTCAGCACAAATGCCCCGATCCTGCGCAGGCTCTTTGGATGCTACCATAATAGAAATACTGACTACTAGTGCTGTGAGAGGAGGTCTCAACACTGGCAGAGCGGAGAGGGCGTGTGGCAGGGGAGAGTCAATGTGAAAGGACACCAGGTCAGAGAAATGTGTTGTAACTGTCTGGTGAACAGCCTCAAAGGAGACAGCAAGTTGTACGGACTTGGTATATATGGGGCCAGGAGGAAACGGTTGAGCAACTCAAATTGGGGGGGAGTGACATAGTGGAAGCGATGGGCAAGAAAAAATATTTTGGGCAACCGCGGACGTGTGGGGCTGACGCTGGAAGGAGGAGGAGCCCGGAAGAATGTCTACCAGTGCTGCTGGGGTTTGATGTTGCTCTAGCCGGGACACACTGGAATATACTGGCCTTGTGGGAAAGCAAAGCAGGAAGCTGCTGGGGAGGCCCTGCTGTCCAGGGCAAACTCCAAACTCATAGACTATGTTGCTTCTCCTCTTCATTCCATTGCCGGAGAGGGAGAAAACTTTGTGCCATGGCTCCTTATGCCTCCAGCCAGCCATGGAACTGGACGGGAAGAAATCACTGCTCTCAGAGGTGTCCCTCTGCTAGAGTTTCCTCTTTTCTTTTCTTTTTTGGCAAGGCTATCATGTTTCTAACATGGAACTGTTCGTTTGACAGAGCTAGCAGAGTAAAGATCAGTGTGTCATTTGCTGTGCTGCTCTGGGGAGAGATCCAGACACTAGTAAACACTTTATAGCATGGACTGTCATTTTCTGTGTCTTTGTACAGCACTAGCCCAATGGGGCAGCAACCTGTTGGCCTCCAGGCTCTTCCACAATATAAATGTTCAATGTAAGGAGGGAAGGAATTGTTTTGGGGAAGGAGGAGAAGATTAAAGTAAGGCCGATCCTGTTTTTGGAGATCCCCGTAAGTGTTAAGTGTGGCAGGGGAACTTTTCGCTTCAGTATTTGTTACCCAGGGTTCCAAACAGTCTGTGACTACATACTGTGGGGGGGTACATCTGTTGATGTAGAAGTTTGCACAAGTCTTGTATTGAATCAGGGAAACAATGTAAGAGCGATGCGTTAGAACGTTGATTCGCTGGTGAGGAGACAGCGGCTGGGATACAGTATATGCTGTCTCAGGAAATCTACAGTTAAAACATGGGATGGGGACCCAGGAGACCTGAGTTCTGCACCTGGCTCTGTGACTTGTGCAATATGAGCTTGGGCAAATTACTTTACCTCTCTGTGCTTCATGTGTGAAATGGGGCTATCCGTGCTGATATGCCTCTCAAGGGTGTTGTGAAGCTTAATTCACTAGTGTCTGTCAACTGCTTTGAGGTCTCTGGGCAGAGGGTGCTAAAGGGCAGAGAATTACGAAATAGTATTAAAACACTTGATCCTTCTTTGACCCAAATACATAACACAAACTCGGGACGAGCGATACCAACGGGGACAAATATTAATACAGTGTAAAGCATGTAGCTCACTTTGACACAAAATTACAAAGGCACCACCCTCCCCCCTGGTAGTGAGAGTGGAAGAGGCCAATGGCCAGCCGACTGGGTGAGGCCTTTGGTTGAAGCATGCTGAAGCTGATGCGTTCAGCCAGTCCAGAAATCCAGATTGGCTGAACACTCTAGAGTTCTTTATAGCAGGAAGTGGAAGAAGATTCAAAGGAGGCAGCGTGGCCAGTTTGAATTCTGTCTAGGGCAGTGCACCCACCTGCAAAGGCTCAGTGACCTCCACCCATCTGGGCAGGCATGATGGATGGACTGGTCTTGACAGCGAGTCAGGGTTGAGGAGAAGGAGATCTGCTTGAAAACAAAGGAAGCCATAAGATCCAGTGAAGAGAGCAATGGTTATTCTGTTGTTCGACTTGCTGGGAGATCAGGCGAGCAGCTTCTATCACCAGCTGGTTTGTATTTTTTTTTTCTCCCCCAGATTGACCCCGTTAGTGGATTGCAGCTTGAATGTTCTCAAACTTCAGGGATTACAGCAAGGAAGAACTACTGGAAAGGCTTCATTTGCTAAACAGTAATGAAATCACATTCTTAAGGGAGGTTTCAGAGTAGCAGCCGTGTTAGTCTGTATCCGCAAAAAGAACAGGAGTACTTGTGGCACGTTAGAGACTAACAAATTTATTGGAGCATAAGCTTTCGTGGGCTACAGCCCACTTCTTCGGATGCATATAGAGTTGAACATATATTGAGGAGATATATATACACACATACAGAGAGCATGAACAGGTGGGAGTTGTCTTAGCAACTCTGAGAGACAACTCCCACCTGTTCATGCTCTCTGTATGTGTGTATATATATCTCCTCAATATATGTTCCACTCTGTATGCATCCGAAGAAGTGGGCTTATGCGCTAATACATTTGTTAGTCTCTAAGGTGCCACAAGTACTCCTGTTCTTAAGGGAGTCAGCTGATCTCTGCAGAAGTGTGAAGGGGATCTCTATCCCCATATATTGCACTG